>NW_019229074.1:95568-120829 GCF_002742605.1 Olea europaea var. sylvestris
AAAAAAAAAAAAAACTGTCTTTACTATATTAATTATGCAAAACTTCTCTAATAGAAACGTAGACATACCTTTTATGTATATGTGTTTACCCTTTGAAGGTTTGCTTATTTTGCTCTCAAGTCAAGTTTGACCGCGTTTTAAGCAACTAGAGCCTGAACTAGTCTTTGGCTGCTGATTCTATTTACAAGATTCTGAAGGGAGTGATGAAAGAGGACAATAATGTATTAGGAATGACACTGTTATTATTCATGTGCATAATTATTGGCTGCAGTTGTGTATGCGCTCAATTCGTTGTTTTTTATGTATTTGTGTGTGATGCAGTTGGTGAATTATATATTGAATAGCCAACATGGGAAGAGAATAGCAGTAATATTGAATGAATTTGGGGAGGAGATAGGAGTGGAAAGGGCAATGATCAATGAAGGTGAAGGTGGTGCTCTTGTAGAGGAGTGGGTTGAGCTGGCAAATGGGTGCATTTGTTGTACTGTGAAGCATAGCTTGGTTCAGGCGCTAGAGCAACTTGTGCAGAGGAAAGAAAGGTTTGATCGTTTTCACTATGCTCTTTAGTTTTGTAGATTTTTGCTGCAGTAGCATGCGGGCTACAAATGCAGTAAGCAAGTTTTCAATATCTTGGTAGTAACCATGTGCGAGTGAGTGTCCTTTCTGCTGAAGAATATCGCTTTCATTTGAGCTGGTTTAACATTTCTATAGTTGTATTTTGTGTGGGTCTGTGTGCCCACTTTCCCAAATTTTTTTGGGAAAGTAATTGAAATCGCAACATTTATTTGACGCATCGTAGATTTCCTTGTTTCCTTTTGTATTGTCACCTCTCTCTGGACATGCGTGTGTGAGATAATGGTTCATGTTTCTCCCATTGACTTAGACTCCTATTGATGAATGAACATAAGGGTTTTTGAGCTTCTATGAATTAGTACAGGATTGTGTGTGACGGCTTGGAACCTTTATTAGTTGGAGACTTGTAGTACATTAATGATCAAAATGTAAATGTTAGCATTAATTTTGACAATTAAAAATAATGTCCACAGGTTTTTAAATGAGAAAAAATAATAAAAATGAAGAAATGTACATTCAAAAACTGTTGTAAGTTCTTGAGCCGAAATCAGTCATGTATTTCCTTTTCTCAATGAACAAGTACCAATTTCAATTTCCAGATTGTACGCTTCAAAACCTCTATGCAGTTCCTGGTGATCATACAACTTAACACTTCTAATATACTACTTTTGATTAAACGATGCCATTTGATTGTGTTTGGTTAGATAGACTATGAAATCACGATCTACATTTCCTGCATAACCAAATGAAAAATGGAATAATATCATTTGACAACACTGCTATGTCCTTAAATTAAAATATTTGAATTCAAACAATGAACATTCGAAATAAGTGAGAAATAAAAAAGGGAAAAAGAGTACTTATAAACTGAAGTCTTGATGGCCATTGGTTAAGTTGTTCAATATTGTTTGTAGTTACAGATTTGTTTCAAATATATAAGCTCATAACAAATGGAGATTATCATGAAAGGATTAAATAAAATATATAAGTGAGTTTGGTGAGTTACACTTTTTATTTTATTCAAACTTGATAATTGTCCGTTAGGTTATCTAATTCTTAACTCTATTCATTTTTTGTAAAAGATGGAATAAATGATGCAGTAGTCAAAATTGTAAATTAGAAAACAGAAGTATGTTTAAGCAAATTTAATGGGCGGAATGTACACATATGCAGAGAGAGACAGCAAGAGTGAGATCTGTTTCTTTGAAGTTGAAGTAATTAATTTAAAACCATGTGTTCAGAATTACCATGCATCCTCTCATAAATGAATGATCTGCTAATTACTTTAGTTGCATATAGGCTCGACCACATATTATTAGAGACCACAGGGTTGGCAAACCCTGCTCCTCTAGCATCGGTCCTCTGGTTGGATGATCAGTTGGAAGCTGCTGTCTCGCTTGACTCTATTATCACTGTAAGTTCTGAGAATTGTAATTGAACATAGAGATTGCTGTGACTCTCTATAATTGCAACACTTACAGTTACTCAACCATTTTTAATTTTTTTCAAGATTTCTGTTTCTAAAAGGTGTCTGCACCTCTATTAGGTGGTCGATGCCAAAAACCTCCATTATCAGCTGAAGTCACATAATGACTCCTCTTCGTTTCCTGAAGCATACCATCAAATAGCATTTGCGGTGATTTTTTAATTATGATTGTTTCCGTAGATAACCTGTCTTTCTTGGTCTAGTTCTCTTGAATTTCTTCTTGTTGTTGGTCAATCCAGATGGTAGAGACACTTCAGGTGCTTACTTTTTTCTGTTTGTTATAGGATGTTGTGATTCTTAACAAGGTTGATCTTGTTTCTTCCGAGAACTCTGACACTCCTTTAGAGGATCTGGAAAAGGAGATATATAATATAAATTCCCTTGCCAGAATTATCCGTTCTGTCCAGTGCCAAGTTGACTTGTCCAATATACTGAACTGCCGAGCATACGATGCTACAGTTTGTAACTTAGTTATTCTTCATTTCCACTGGTTGTCATATGTATACATTTTCCAGGTTTTGTGGTGATTGTTAATGAACTTACTATGTAATTTTATTTTTTCCTTTTTTCTTTTCTTTCATTTCAGCATGTGACTCATTTGGAAGCATTGTTGGAAGAAAATAAAAAGCTATCCACCAGAGATCTTCATGATAGCAGTGTGAGAACTTTATGCATTTGTGAGCCAAAGAAAGTTGATTTTGATAAGGTATTTGAAATGATGCTAATGCCTTTGCATCTTTTGTTCCTGGCTTTATGAGGACAGGTTATTGTAAATAAATGATGTATGCATCATAATAATTGTAGTAGGTAAAATGTTTAAACTTTTCTTTTTCGTTCTTTTGTATTTTACATTTTAGTAATCACTAGTAAAGTAGAGTTTGTATGGTGGAAATGTGCTGTATGCCTTTCTTGCTGTTTTGTGTTTGCATCATTGATGTTTTTATGGCATGTATACAGTTAGTAAGCTGACGGTCACTCTTTCTAGGTTAGGATATGGATTGAGGAGATTATTTGGGACAAGAAATACGGCATGGATGTTTATCGGTGCAAAGGAGTCTTAAGTGTCCTAAACTCTGATCAACTTCATACTCTGCAGGTATCTTTTCTAAACTCAGTGGGATACCTCAATCAAGCTTAGGTTTTATTTCCTGTAATGCTTGGTGTTCGAGTATCCAAGTTGTCGGGCCCAATGTTCGACAAGTCTGTCTATATGTTGAACATTTTCCCTTTGTTTTGTGCAAACAAGAGTTGAAGCCTTTTCTCTTTAAGTTGTTGGAATACCTCTAGTTTTTATTATATTATGAGATTTACTCATTGAGTTTGGCGTTTTAGATATGACTTGATCGATTGTTTTCTTTTTAGTTTCAATTGAATCTCCGGTAATTAATATCTCGATGAAACCAAAGTTTTATGCAAATCCATGTATTGTTACAAGGCTGTTCGTTCAAACGAGCATAATTATTAGCAATCTTTATAGGATGAAGTTGGTTTTGCTAAATTTGTTGATTGATTCATTAACAAGCCAATTGTTTTTCCTTTCTGATGGTCTATCGACTCTGGCAGGTCGTGAGGGAACTATACGAGATTGTTCCAACTCGCGAATGGAAAGATGGAGAAAACAGAATCAACAAAATAGTTTTTATAGGTATGCATTGTCATGATCTAAGTGAATTCTAGATTTAAATGAATGGTCCACTTCAGCTATGAGTTGCTTGTGTGCAGGCAGATTACTAAATGAAGAGATTCTTATCGACTCTTTGAGAGCTTGTACCTTGTGAATTTGCTACAGATGCAATGTGCTTAATGGAGGCACTACTCCTTGAGGCCATACTGTGTCCAAATTTACGTGTCACATGTAACGTTTTCACCTTTGAAGTTATTTTTGTCAAATAATTCCTTGTTTGTAATCATGTTCGAATATGTTTATAACTAACAAAGAGATCTCAATTTAGGGATTACTTTAAAATAACTGATTGACTATTTTCATTTTTGATTAAAAAAATAAAACGAAAAAATATTTATATTAAAATTTACTTATTTTATAATGTGTAATATGCTATTTGTAATTGTTCTTTTACGTGACATATATATGGCAAATGATTATTTGATATATGAGTCGATAAAAATTTACCGTATTAATACATCAAATAATCTTGTATGTCACATCACGTAAGACGACTATCATAATGAGCGACTACAAATAACATTATTCAACGTAAAAACCAAAAAGAAAGAGGAGAAATAACCACGACCAAAACTATAAAATTCTTATTCATCGGCGATAGACTTGCTGTCGGAAGATTGGCCAATGGTTGAACGTTACATGGAATTTCAATTCTTCTTTGCCTCATTGAGATGTAAAACTGCAAAGAGAGACTTTCATTGAGCAAGTATTTTTTAATTAATTTTTATCGACACATTTTTAAGAGATTGAAAAATATAACTCCTTAATCGTTCTTATAAGTTAAAACATTTAATAAAAAATTCTAATCATGTTTTACAACTGGCATGCGAAGTCGTCAGGTCAAGTTTGACTTGCGCCTGCCCGAATAGACTTTTTAATGAGGAAATTGTTGGAAATGACCGAATAACCTAGGTGTATTTCCAAAATGATATTTGACCATCTTTTTAATTAAAAAAAAACAAAAATTGAATTTAAAACTCAAAATCCCAAAATACCCATCGGCTATCCTCTTTCCATTTGCTCAACAATCGACCAAAAATAAGGAAAATACACAATCGATTTCCAATCGATTGGGAGAACTTTTGGTTGGAGAACTGCTAGTCCATCGCCGACGAACTATTTCTTAATAAGGTAACCGTTATTATATTGAATATTTGCTTGAATTAATGTTTAAATTTTGATAAAATATGTGAATGATTCATTTATGGGAAATTTTTTCAATATATTGTTGGTTATATATGTAATATAGGGTTTAGATATGTGTTTTAATGGGTGAATTTTTAAATTTGTAAGCTTTTCTCGTCGGAAATAAAGATTTTCCGGCGAGAAAAGGTGGAGGTTTGCCGGATACAAGGGCAGTCGGCATTTTTGAGTGAAACTCGACTGTTAACAATTGGGTTTAACAGTCGGTATGGGCCGACTGTTATAACAATCGGTATTGACCGACTATATACCGGCCCAACTTAGTGGCCCGACTGTTGGGCCAACTATTGACCCACTCCTTTTTTTTTTTAATAACAATTTATTTAGTCGTCGAATTTAAATAAATTTTTAATTTTTAATTTTTAATTTTATTAATATTTTTGGATGATATTTTTTTAGTTCATCAAATTTAATTAATTTTTTTATTTTAATTTTAAATAATTGTTGGAAATTTAATTTGAATTTAGTATTTATTTTCATTATTAATTTTTGATAAATAATAATTTATTTAGTCGTCGATTTTAAATAAATTTTTTACTTTTAATTTTTAATTTTATTAATAGTTTTGGATGATATTCTTTTCGTTCATCAAATTTAATTAATTTTTTAATTGTAATTTTAAATAATTGTTGAACATTAATATTTATTATTATTATTAGTTTTTGATAAATGATAATTTATTTAGTTGTCGAATTTAAATAATTTTTTTACTTTTAATTTTAAATTTTATTAATAGTTTTGGATGATATTTTTTTCGTTCATCAAATTTAATTAATTTTTTAATTATAATTTTAAATAATAGTTGAAAATTTAATTTGAAATTTAATATTTATTTTTATTATTAGTTTTTGATAAATAATAATTTATTTAGTCGTCGAATTTAAATAAATTTTTTACTTTTAATTTTTAATTTTATTAATAGTTTTGAATGATATTCTTTTCGTTCATCAAATTTAATTAATTTTTTTAATTATAATTTGAAATAATTGTTGAAAATTTAATTTGAAATTTAATATTTATTTTTATTATTAATTTTTGATAAATAATAATTTATTTAGTCGTCAAATTTAAATAAATTTTTTACTTTAAATTTTTAATATTATTAATAGTTTTGGATGATATTCTTTTCGTTCATCAAATTTAATTATTTTTTTAATTGTAATTTTAAATAATTCTTGAAAATTTAATTTGAAATTTAATATTTATTTTTATTAATAGTTTTTTATAAATAATATTCCTTTCGTTCATCGAATTTAAATATTTTTTGAACTTGAATTGATTAAAAAAATATTGATAATTGGGAAAAATTGACATGATTGATAATAGGATAAACAAATTCACATTATTGATGATTTTAATTATTTTGAATCTGTGTCTTGCGTATTGTAGTTATACTTTCGTTCGCTAAATTTTCTATTACTATGCTTTATTCTATTATCACTTGTACAATGTCATAATATTTTAAATTTTTACAAGATGAATTATCATCTCGACGCAGAGTTGAGACACATGCCAGGCAAAGCTACATGGAATAGTAGCTTTGATAGTTTCACTGCTGTGTTAAAGCTGCTCGATGATCAGCATGCTGATATGCTACGTCAGTCCTTCCTGTGGTCCTTGTACCCGTTGAGAGATCTGCAGTACTCGGGTAAGATTATTGATGTACTTTTATGTCGATTGTTGAATTCAGTGAATGGCGAGACCCTCCACTTCACAATCAGGGGCAAAGTCGCCAGTTTTTTTATGTTCGAGTTTGCTCTGATCACGAGATTAAAGATTACGGGCGATGAAACAGCTAGAGATGGGATTCAGACGAGAAATAGGCTTCATGACGCTTAGTTCGAGAGACGGGGAACTTTGCTTCTTACACAGCTGTTTGATGCAATTAGGAGGTGTGATCAGATGTTAAACAGACTGAAGTTAGATCTGGTCTACATCTTTGATAGCGTGGTGCAGTGTCACCATAAGAAAACTACGATCGACCTCTTCCATCTGGAGATCGTTGACGATATCGATTGTTTCAATGACTATCCGTGGGGCCGGAGATGTTTCGAGGATACCGTACACGTCTTCACCAGATAGCACTCGAAGCTGAAGGGAGCCATACGTAAGTATGACACCTATGGATTGTCCCTGGTGGTGCAGGTAAATGGTTAACATAATGAATCTTAAAAAATTTTCCTATTGAATTTGTATATAATAATTTTGTGTGTTGTAGATCTGGGCGTATGAGACCGTCCCCCTATTGGGTGCCCACTTTGCGAAGCAAAGGGAGACACGCTGTCCTTGGATGCACCATTGAAGAGCATCTCAATCGGAGGGATGTTCCACTGGGAAACAGTTATCGGCTATCCTTGACGCCCTCAGGTGAGTATTATGCATTTGTAATTTATATTGTGCGTGATTTAACATCTGATTACATGATCGTTAACTAATTCAAATGTCAATATGTCAGCTTGAAATCATAACTGAGTTGACACTGTCGATTGAGGAGGAGGCTCAAGGTCTTGTGCGTGAATTAGGCGTTTCGCACACCCAAGACAACCAGATGTTTGATTCGATCCACGACTGAGATTGGGTGAGCGATTGAATAAAATCTATTAGTTATCGTTTTGTATGAGTTAGCAATTACGGATTAAGTTAATAATTTGTAATGTTGTTGCTTGTGTAGGAGCGTGATCCAGTTGATCGACGATCACCTCCGCTGAGGGCATCACCACCTCTGCCTCCCCCGTTCAGAGACCTTCCCCGTGGATCTCCCACACATGATCAGGGGTACAATTTTGATAATCTGTATGCCCGTCTGAGCGGATTTATAGTGGAGCAAGTCGACGGGCTGCGTCGAGAGATAATAGAGAAGGTTGATGATCTGGGACGACAGTTGGTAGGAAGGGTCGAAAACTGTCAAATGATGTTAGTGTTGCGTGGCCATTGTGCGGACTTTGAGGATGAGATTGCAGCACTTCGAGATGATATAGCCAGGAGGCGATAGGTTGACGGAGATAGTGATCGGGGGGTGATCGAGAGGGTGATCGAGATGAGGGTCACTGGTAGTCGTATATGCATAATGATGATGCATGAGAATCATTTATTTTATCCGTGGAGTACGATGGGATGGGAGTGGTGGCAGAGGAGATGGCCCCATCGGGGACGGAGACAGTGGCAGATGAGAGAGTGATCCCGTCGGAGACGGAGATGGTGGCAGATGAGAGAGTGGCCCTGTCGGGAACGGAGACGGTGGCAGATGAAGAGATGGAGGACGTGGCGAACCTTGAGGTGGAGGGGGTGGCAGTGTATAAGGCTAAAAAATGTGTTGTTGACATGCTGGAGACGGTGATCGGCAAGAGGCCGAGAGTGCCGTCATAGTACGTCGTTTCTCCCTTCACGGCTGAGGCGAAAAGAAGGAGGTTCGTCGATGGGACGTATCCCAATCTATTCCGGGAAGTCGACCATACCAAGTGGAAAGCATTCGAGGCCGAGTGGTGAAGAATGTTGCCCAGGTAAGTATTGTATGATTTAGTATACTACCAGAACTCGTATATGCTTCGTTTAACATTTTTTCCATTTTATTTCCAGAACCATGCACATGATAGCTAGAAGGACGATATCGGATGCATACAAGTGGTTCCATGATATCACCACTCAGAGGACTTGGCTCGCCGACGATGTAATAAAGTGTTATTATTACTTTTTGTATATATTATGTTTAATTTGTTAAATGAAATAAGTATTTATTTCTTTGTTTTTCTTGATGTAGCACATTGACATGGCCATGGACTTGTCGTGCGATCGAGTTGAGAGATATCCACAATCATTCCACAAGCTTGGCCGAATAATGTTGAACATCGAGTTCTTCAGTGCCGTTATCATTGAGTATCAGTGGCTCCAACTTCTAGGTAACGAGTACGTGCTTCTCGCGTATATGCTCGAGTGGGTCATCGGGCTGTTACCGAGCGTTGGTGGAAAGCCATGAGGAGTTGTACGCATTTGTACATTCCAGTGATCATGAATCAACACTGCATTGCACTGGAGATCGTGTTCTTGATTCCACGATATGTGTACGACCCCGATCATTCATGTCCGACACAAGGGCAGCTCGAGCGGAGCTTAGAGGCGATGATTGTGATCGTTCCTCTGATGGCTAGATATGTAGGCTTGACTGTAGAGGACAAACTAGCAATCGTGCGGGATACGACGACGATGAGACAGTCTATATCGTAATTCTTTATAATCTTTTTTTTTAAATTTAGTAATCAGTTCGTACGTAATTGGAACCGGACTAACACATATTTGTTCATTTGCAGGGACAATTGTGAAATTTTCACAATCAAATATATAGAACTTTTTAGTATAACATATAAGGTTGATGGAATCAACCAGTCATGAATACAGAATTGACGAAATAAGTTAGCATGCGATTTATATGAATTTAATTGTGATCCATAAATTATTTGTAAATATTTTTTATAATTAATATTTGTAATTATTTTTTGTGATTATTTGTAACTATTTTTCGCAATTGTTTATAATTATTCATTTAAATACTGTTTCTTTCAATGTAAATAATATTTATTTCAATGTAAATATGAGCTGAAATCTGAATATTGATTATATCGATGTAAATATTGTTTATTTCAATGTAAATATGAGCTAAAGTCTGAAAATTAATTATGCTGATGTAAATACTGTTTATTCAATGTAAATATGACCTGAAATCTAAATATTGATTATATCGATGTAAATAATGTTTATTTCAATGTAAATACGAGCTGAAATCTGAATATTGATTATGCCGAAATAAATACTGTTTATTTCAGATCGACAATAAGACACAATGCTCTAACTGTCATTTGGGGAACCTGACTTGCACAAAATTGGCGAGTATGTTCTACAGATTTGCACTTGCTATACCTACGCAGTTGGGGAAACTCTCCAATAAATGGTATTCTAAAAGTACTTGGATGTGCAGGACCACGTGGTTCAATGTGAGGTGGCGACAATGTATTGAACGGATGAATATAATCGAGAACTTCCCACTCGGTTTCATTTGAAAGAGGAAATATGGTTTCAACATACACAACTCTCCGATTTTCTGCAGTGTAATAAGGAAAGCACAATGTTCTTGCTGTAAATTCTCGATACATAGTCACCGCAACTGCATGCTCACATGGAAAAAGTCTTTAACTGAAATTGTTTACAAGTGCATGTTCCATCAGTCAAATCTACTATGTATGCCGTATTACGTGCACATTCTACAGAGAAGCGCGACTCGTCTAATGGTTCAACATTTAACTTTCTCGCAGTCTCTACAGCCTTGAAGAGCTTTTCCTCTTGCGCNGTCGATCGTGAAGCCATTGTTGCAGCTTCGTACAGATATTCTCAATCAGTGCGAGAATGGATAACTCTCGATTCCTTTTGAATCATGCATTGAGAGAATCCGCATTGTTTGACGTCATCATGTTGTATAGATGACTTAGAAAATATGAGCGCGCCTAATATTCAATCCCCATTTTCGTTAGATAGTCTCATGTCGGGAATGATTTGCTTTTTATTTGAACCATGTACCTGTTACACTCTTCAATATTGTAAGCTTCCGTCGCTCTTCTAAACAGTGAAACGCTGTCTTTACCTCAATACATGGTCTTCAAGTGGCCTTGTATATGGTACATGCAATACCCATCATGTGCATCGAGAAAAACTTTAGTAATACCATTTATTATAGACTGTCCCTGATCGGTTACAAATGCAAGGTCTTCAATTTCCCTGACTACTTCCCTAAGTTTTGTGAAGAACCAACGTATCGACAGATCATTCCGGTTATCAACTATGCCGAATGGAAGAGGGTAAATTTGGATATTGGTATCTTGACATATAGCAATAATCAACTTGCCTTATATTTGGATTTTAGTGTTGCATCGTTGACTAGAATTAGAGGTCACATAGCATTTGGAAATCCCCAAATGCATTGTCCAAGAGCCATAAAAAAGAATTTGAAGCAGTTCTCAGCCTCCGTCTCAATAAAAAATGCCGAGCCAAGATTAGTTTTCTCCATGTTATGGTAATACTTGGTCAATTTAGCATAGTTTTCCTTTGTCGAACCCATAAAATCTTCCAACGCGCATTCTTGGGCCTTCCAGGCCTTCTGGTAGCTCATGACTACCCTGTACTCTTGACGAACATCGTTAATGATGTCCGATGGTCTGTAGATTGTTCGTGGATCATGATACTTGTGCATTATCTGTCGACCAATAAACCAAGATCGGGCTTGCCTGTGATCATTACGACAAACTCCCACTTCACAAGTATATTCCCGTGTTATTTGTGAATTACGAAGCACTCATTCATATCCATCTTCGTTGTTCGCAAATGCCAACTGCAACTGTCATCTACGCATGATAGCGTCAACAACGACCTATTCGATTTTTTCACTCTAAACTCGAAGTTGTATTTCAGTGCAATTAGGTGCATGTCTTATTGCAAATCTTTCTTCGTTTAAAAAGTTGCTAGACATACAAATCCTCATTATCGAGAACCACCATGAGGAATTAGAGGACGGTCTACTCGATCTAGCTCTCGAGGTCCCACCCCAGTCATGTCTCTAGCGGGATAAAGCAATCAACTCCTCATTTGTAAAAGTATTTACATTTTCATTCTCGTTGTCATGAGCTGTGGAGGGGATTATGTGTGCAACTGTATCTGGAATAATCACATCATCTTCACGAACTATCTCCACCGTATCCCAAAAATCTTTAACATTGTGATCCCCACCTCTCGAGTCTACTTGTTCATCTTCGACGACATCATTCCTTACTAAAATCAGGCAAAGAGGAGTCGTGTGCTTATTGTTCAATTCAATCAGATAATTCACTTCATCAACAGAAGAATTCATTATAGGTGGAATCGGAACTGATTCATGCTCATTGAATTTAAATTTCAATTCCATATTGTACTGAGAATGATCAACATTCAAATTGTTTCGTAAATCATTATAGAGTTCTGCATACGATGTACCTGATGATATGAAAATTGCGATACCACCACGTTTAGCACTTGTCCATTTTCATACACATTGATCTCTTTCATCCAATTCGAAATCACCAAAATAACAAATTGGGATTACAACCATATCTGCATATCGAAACAGAATTTTTAATTACAAGAAAAATATCAACAGCAATAAAAATAACCAAAAAAGGGGGAAAAAAAGAAAACAGTTGACAAACAGTCGGCTGTTTGACCGACTGTTAAACAGTTGGTCAAACAATCGGCTAAACAGTTGACTATTTGATCGACTGTTTGTTTGGCTGTTTGACCGAATGTTTAACAGCCGGTCAAACAGTCGAATCATCGGCACGCTCCGGGCTATTTCGACATATATGCAGATGAATTTTTTCTAGTCAAATGCTTAAAAAATTACAGATCTATTAAATTTTTTTATCTACATTACCATTAAATGTCGAAATACAATTTATCGATTTAAACATACAATAATTTAACGAAAACAAGATTAAATCTATGTATATAAACTTACCGAACCGACAAGATTGATGTCCACAAATTTTTTGACTTCTGATTTCGATAAATTTTTTACTTTCTGCGGTTGAAACAGATAAAAGATTAGAGTATTTTATTTATCTGTGTTGGAGTAAACAAATAAGAAAAGTAGGAAGTGTTTGATTTTTATTTGTTAAGTAAAAGGGTATTGATGTCTTTTAAAAAAAATCAACTTTTGTAATTGTATAATATATTTAAGGGTATTTTTGTCTTTTAACATTGGATAAGCCATTTTCATAATACCCCTTGATTGAAAAGTCAATACGAAATTTAGGCAATTTGATTGAATCAATTTTAAAAGTAACTTTGTTTAATGAGGTCTTATTCCAGTCAAGTATGTGGTTCGGGTTCGACTGGCCCGACTACCCCGTCGCTCCAATCCCTACTTTTTGACCTGCAATCGTAGTTATTATGCCCATTGTGAATCGCAGTTCTTAAAGTCGCACTGCTTGAAATCGCTACTTCCTGGACTTGGGAAAAAGAGGAAGCCTATAGTGTTCCGCCGATCTCTTTCTCTCCCTCTCTGCGTGTGCTGTAGGTGTAAGCAGTTGGCTGCCCTTGGATTTTTAGGTTACACAAACTCATAACCGTGTTTTGATTGGTTAAATTTATCTGGTTTGCTTTTGGTTCCGCTTATTTGCTGCGTGCCCACAACATGTTTGCTAAAATGCGTGATTTGGTATTCAAATCTTTAATTATAGTGTGTAGCTAAAGTAATTGATGTAAGTCATTATTAAATCCAATTCCAAGGTCCCAATTCATTGCTTTCGAGCATGTCCGCCTTTTGTTTTATAATATTTGTATTTGAGATATATGAGGAATTTAATGTCCAAGTAGTGCATTTATATGTAGGCATATGATAACAGATCTTGATGAAGGGGCCAGATCACAATTTCCTGATAAGAAAATGAGAAAAAAAAGTATGAAGAAATTGAGAAATCTTAGCATCTCCAAGATTTTAAGTGAGAAGAACAAGGGGTTTGCAATTAAAATATATAGTTTTATCGATCTTTTCCCGTACTATGATGATATATTACTGGCAGCTTCAGTTTTCAATTTCTGCTATCTGATATTTATGCTTCTGTTGCAGAAGAGTGGATTTTACAGTAATTTTTTGTTGCATTTACCCCGCATTAATTTCACTCTTTTCTTATAGGTCATATGAAAATTTTAGGAGTAAGACTTACAAAAATTTCCAGTTTCTTTGCAGATGGCATTGGTTGTAATCTGTGGCCAACCTTGTAGTGGAAAGTCAAGAGCTGCAGCCTGCCTAGCTGAAGCTCTTCAAGAAACTGAATCTAAGCCAGCAGTTAGAATCATTAATGAATCTTCTTTTCATCTTGATCGTAACCAAAGCTATGCTGACATGATAGCCGAAAAGAATTTAAGGGGGGTACTGAGATCAGAAGTTGATAGATCTTTGTCAAAAGATGACATTATCATAGTGGATTCTTTAAACAGCATAAAGGGTTACAGGTACGAGCTATGGTGTTTGGCTCGTGCAGCTGGAATTAGATATTGTGTTCTTCATTGTGATGTCGAAGAGGCCTACTGTCGAAAATGGAACGAAGAACGTAGGGAAAAATTGGAGTCTGCTTATGATGATAAGATAATTGAAGATCTTTTAAGGAGGTTTGAGAGGCCAGACAGCAGAAATCGTTGGGATTCTCC
Organism: Olea europaea var. sylvestris; assembly: GCF_002742605.1. NCBI lineage: Eukaryota > Viridiplantae > Streptophyta > Magnoliopsida > Lamiales > Oleaceae > Olea > Olea europaea. The sequence goes on from NW_019229074.1 coordinate 109,740, forward strand.
ATTGTTCGAGTTATGGCCTTCAAGAGATGGGATTGAAAAATCCTCTGCTGCTATAGTAGATGCTATCATGTACCTGACGAAAAAGGTCGACTCGAAAACAAGGGACGTAAAAGTTCTACAACCAACACTTGCAACACAAAATGCAAGGATTACTGAGGCATCTTCTCTATATGAAATTGACAGAGCAACACAAGAGGTGACCAATATGATAGTGGAAGCTCAATCCCAGGCTATGGGAGGCCCGCTCAGTGGTGTGTCTCTTGGGCCTGGATTACCAACTATTGATATTTCAAGGCCCGTTGGTTTACCTGAGCTACGTAGGTTAAGACGAACCTTTATAAAATTAACTGGGCAATCAAGCTTGAGTGGCCCACCACCACCTTCAGATGCTGATAGTGCAAAGAGGATGTTCGTTGATTACTTGAACAGGGAATTAGGAACCTGTTAAATTAAGATGCGTGGCAAATCTTGGAATTCCAGGGGAATCCCCCACATCATATATTATTTAGTGTTTGGTACACTTTCAAGCAATGTCCTCTACACGGATGCGAGAAAACGACGCGTCAACTTTTCGTGCAGTTTGTTATAGCTCAATATTATTTATTGAGTGACTCACTTAGTGGTGTTTTATGAATTGATTCGACCTTTTAATGCGTTAAGGTTTGCTAATGTTAAGGTTTGTTCTTGTTTTCTGAAACCTTGTCGATGTTATGTTAAAATTTAACATTGACCTTCTGTACTTGACTTTTTATAATTGACAAGCCAATAACATTCGAGCTCAAGCTGCCCCTCGCATGATATATGCTTGAACACAGGCTCAAAACTAGTCTTGACTAAGATGTGGATGACTCGGATTTGAAATTTGGTGTGAAAAGGATCGATGAATCACCTGACCTAACCACCACTCCGCACACTAACTTTTAGTGCATGTGGCGTTAATTTGATTTTTAAGTTAAAAAGGATTCAATGACAGTTTAGTGAAGCATTCATAAGCGAGTTCTGTGTATTGTAGTTTTGGTTAGCACAAAAGAAGAAAAATAAGATAAAATATTGTCTGTTGTTTTATCTTTAACTTGTCACACACAATTTATTAAGCTTCTGTTTAATGGGAATCAAAATCAAATTTTTAGTAGATTTTAATAAAACTGATAAATTTATGGTTGAAAAGTTGTGGAACATATTAAATATGTGGTTAAAATTGATTGTTGATTTTGATTACCAGACAGGGGCTAAATATACTTGTAGAGCGCATTTCATGTTCTATGTCTAGTAAAAAGATTGATACTAAATATAAAATTCTATTTCGATATAGGTTGTGAGCCTAAAAATCATTGCCAAACTTAAACTAGCTTTTTGTATGGAAAAAAATCAATAGAATCAAGTTCATTGTAATTTGATTATTTATTGAGTTAATTTTACATATGGTCACTGAAGTTTCAGTAAAATGAAATCCCTGTAAAATTAACTTGATACTTTTGTGCGACATTCTTAGTATTTAAGTTAAGAAGAGATAAATAGTTTTGATATTATTTGAATAGTGGCGAACAAATGAAAACAGTATTCAATATTATATTTGATGGCATGTGATCTATTAATGCTTCATGTGTCAACCGTAGCATAGGAGGATGCATTTAGTGCAAGTGATAGGGTTTTGTTCGAATGATTGAAATTAGGCTCTAATGTGCTTGAATGATTGATCAGAGATGCAAACTGCTTAATACAAGATAAAATGACTAGTGCAATTGCTTAAGATTTTTATCAATTAAATTATTTACGAATTTTTTGTTACACTTTTATATGTATTCATTTACATTGATTTTTATTTTTTTTTAAAAATACACTCTCTTTCATGTACTGTTTTAAAGGAGAATACAAGTCCACAGAATTTTCACAATATCTTACATATACCTAGATCCACTGTTCTTTAGAGATCTTAAGTATATTATATTCTCCATACTATTAATTTGTCATGCCAAAATTACTATTAAATCAAGATGGTTATAGAAAAACTTAAGCAATTCATAAATTTAACCGTTAGCGATATGCTAAACCCAACTTATGTTCATCATATAGTTACTCATATAGTTCACTCCTTTTTTCCCACTCCATGGAGTTCGAAGCTATGGTGAAGTTTTGCTTTCTTTGCTTGCAGTACAAGTTACAGAGCTTGAGCTTGTCATTGGCTTCTTCATTGGTTGCAGCATTGATCACTTGGTGGATGCGACGTCATTCTAGCATTTCTTCAACTCTTGGGCCGAGCCCTCCGAGGATTCGACTGTGTGTCAAAACCTCTTTTTCTCAAACAAGAGCTTCGTTTTGATATTGAGTGTCCGAAGAGTATCGCTATAGACGATGAACAACTCATTCTTAATGAGCTTCTTAATATTCCCCGTTAGAAGAAAGAGTTTTCCATTTCACTAAAGAATGTTGGGTAATTGCCTCAAAAGTCAAAAGTTGGAGGACTTCTATTGCAAATAATAAAAGATAGTTATTGTATGGAAGACTCTTCCAAGTTTATAAAACTTTAAAATCAAATTACGGTCCACTCGTGTAATACTTATTTTATAGAGTACAATAATAAAAAAAAAAAAAGATTAATTTTATTATTATTACACACAAAGATATGTGGTCACTTTTAGCTTAACGTTTAAGTTGTATCACAGCAAAGATGGGGACATCATAAGCTGGAAGTATCCTCCATTTGGGACGATCACAATTATTATGTCACTTAAATATAAAGAAAACAAGTCAAGTTTTTATAAATAAAAAAATTAATAAGAATACAAAAATAATTAGAGTACAAAGGGAGAATTGATGAAATCCTTTTCGGGATACTTATCGATTTGTAATAACTATGTTTCTTACTCACATGTTTCATTTATTAGAAGTTAATTGGTCCCCGTAACACATAGATAATGTCCAATTAAAAGGATAAAATTATCGAAAAAGTATATTTCTCCAATTTTAAAGATGTTTAAAATAATCGAATAAACTAATAAGGAATTTTAGTCTTCAATTATAAGTTGTTTGGCTGTTGTTTATAATCAATCAAATAACTTCTTTCATAAATATTAACCATCTATTTCCCACTTATTTTAATCAATTTTATTATTTAAATTGATTGTAAACAGTTCTCATGCTGGTCTGAGAATATTATTATTATTATTATTGGCAATTTCCTAGATGAGCAAAGTGAGCAAGGATGTTAACATAAAAAGTAACCCTAGAACTCAAGGGGGGTGTTCAGTTGGGGCTTTTAAAGAAATTTTTGAATTCAAAACATTCAAGATATTTCCCTTGTTCGAGCCCCATTTTTTCAAGAATGTATTTCTTTAAATTTCATTTTTAACCACACATTCTCTCATAAAATAATTATACACGTATTTTAAAAAAAAAATTCCTTAAATTTTAACCACACATTTTCCAAAAAATCACTAATCCATAATATGTTTTACCCAAAAATGGGGATCAAACAAGAGCTCAATGTAAATTTTTTGAAACTCTTTAAAAGTATTGATATATTCAATATAGACTTTAAAAAGTCTTTTAAAGTCGGTGTATTCAATAATTTTTTTTTCTAGTTTTTATGAGTTATGGGTATTCAAAATGTCAATAATTTTTAATCAATGTTCTAAAATTCGTAATACATAACAATGTGTTTCGATCGAGTATCAAACATTACAAGCATATACGTTATTATGGGTTTTCCAATTCACTCTATCTTCTTTATCTAAGTCATCTTCCGCGTCATCTAATGTAAAATCATCTTTATCAAGTTCATTTATTTCAACTTAAAAACTTATATTACATCTTATAGATGATAAAATATCGATGTTAATCTCCTCCTCCTCATCCAACAATTAACAATTCAAAATTATATTTTACTTGCATCACTTGATAATAAAATTTCTTATTTATCCTTCCTCCTCTTCTTGTTTATCAACTTTCCATTAAATTAGACATAAATTAGATTATTCATCCTTTTTAATTCGTTTGAAACTCGTCAAATCTTCTCAGTAAATTAGTATCAAATATTAGTTTTCTAATCTGACTAATATTAATAAATATGGGGTCGACAATACAATTATTCCATCTTTAATAATGACTGCTTTTTCTCAATGTGCGAGCCTATGGGATTGGATCTGAAAATCACATACATAGAATTCTTATACCGTTATACAATTCTACAGTATATACGTATAATTTTTATTTCTTTAACAATTATAGAGAATACACCCTGCAAAAAGCTGTTCCCAAGAACTTTCTCGTTCTAATTTTGTCAATGGCGAATTCATACTGTGATTAACCTCTCTCAAACGGTCTCTATACGCACATTTTTATGTTTCAGCCACCTGATACGTAAAATCCCTGATCACGTTTTCGAGCATTCGTTTATTTTTGTTTGCATTCAAGATTGCTTTTTGTGATAAAGCTAATTGTGTTCTTCTGGATCTGATCTGATTTTGGGATCTGAGTGAACATGTCATGAGAATTTTTGGGTTGAATTTGAATTTTTTCTTTTACGAGGATTTAATGATTTTTGTTGGTCTACTGCAGGTTTGATTTGAAGTGGAGGCTTTAATTTGTTGTTTTTAGAGTGGTTGATTGTTGGAATTGGCAGTTGAACTGTTTGTTTTAAAATTGGCATTCTCGTGGACGAAAATTCTGGAGGCCTTTTCAGTTGGAGGGACCACTTGAGGCTAGTAGGCGAGGGTCTTGTTACCAAGGATTCGATAATTGCGTGATAAATTATGGTTTTGATTGCTTAATCGTGTCATTTCACTGAATGATTTGCTGATTGTGTGGTCTAGTTGATGCTCGAGCGTGCTCTTTTCCAATGCCAGTTGATGTTGGTCGGAGTCTTGATCATATGATATATGGAAGATTGTATCTGATGATCGGTTACAGTTTTCGGAGTTCTTGGAGATTAATGTTGGAGCAATAGCCCATAAAGACTGGATTTGTTGTACTAACTTTAGGAGAAGATTGCAGAAATTGGACATGAGAAACTCCTGGTTCCATAAACTATCATTGATTTTCGGCCCTAGACCGCTACTCAACTGGTTACTTCTGTGTCTAGTTAGCATCTTTGTTCTGATTGCATTATTTGGATCATCTTACCCAAGTGCATTTGATTCTGCAAGTGCTTCTGTGAGATCCGACATCTATGCGAACTATAGAAGGCTAAAGGAGCAAGCAGCAGGGGATTATTTGGAGTTGAGGAATCTGGTAACTGATCATGTGAAGGATTTTGGTCTTTGTTGGAAGGAAAGAGAGAATTATGTGCCTTGCTATAACGTGTCTGCAAATCTGCTGGCTGGTTTTCAAAATGAGGAAGAGTTTGATCGGCACTGTGAAATATCACGAGATCGACATCACTGTTTGGTTCGTCCCCCGAAGGACTACAAAATTCCTTTGACTTGGCCAACTAGTAGGGATGTTATATGGAGTGGTAATGTGAAGCTCAGTAAAGACCAATTCCTTTCATCTGGAAGCATGACAAAAAGGTGTTCTTAATTCCTTTTAATTATAACTTGGTCTTGGATTTTGGAATGTCTGGCAGATAGTTAAAACAAAAGTATCAATTCATCCCAGATAGAAACGACAAGAGTAACTGGAGAGAAACAAGTGCAAAATGCTCAACTTACATCTTTCAGTTACAGGAATAGTAACTTTCTCTTCGATAAAATGTTGTTGCTGGAATATTTAGCACATTTCATATAAAGCACATACCTTGTGTCGTTAGGTAACTATTGTAGCTTTACACATCTGCTTTCTGTAATGTTTATTGTTGCAAATTTTATAGGTTAATGTTGCTGGAAGAAAATCAAATTTCTTTCCGTTCAGACAATGGGATGATTATTGATGGTGTCAGAGATTACTCTCACCAGATTGCTGAAATGATAGGATTGGGAAGTGACACTGAATTTCTCCAAGCTGGCGTAAGTTTTGCCTCACTATATATAGCTTTATTTTTCGCTTGTTAGTTTTGGCTGACTTCAACTTTATAAAGTTTGAGCCAAATATTTTTTATTGACAGCATCAATGTACTTAGATTTATTTTACACTCGAAACAACAAATATATGTATCCTCTTCTTTTTTGCTGGAAGCTGTACAATAAAATTGTCATGTATATGAAGATTTTCTTCTTCTAAATTGCAGGTGCGCAATGTGCTTGATATCGGCTGTGGGTTTGGTAGCTTTAGTGCTCATCTGCTCTCACTTAAGTTGATGGCTCTCTGTATGGCAGCATATGAGCCAACAGGTAGCCAGGTTCAACTGGCCCTTGAGAGAGGTCTCCCTGCAATCATTGGCAACTTCATCTCAAGACAGCTCCCATTTCCACCTTTGTCATACGACATGGTTCACTGCACTCAGTGTGGCATTGTCTGGGATGATAAAGGTATAATCCTCATGGTTTAGGTTTTTGTTCTTCCTTCAATCACCACTTGTTAGTTGCAAGGCTTCCTTTTGCATGCTTGTGACAGTTTAAGTATTAATCTTTGTTACGGGGCTGAGTTTTCTTTTCATTTAATTAATTATTTTATGGGTATATAATTGTTATTTGCACCTAAACAGCATGTATACATGTATTGGATTCTGCTGTGTGAGTATTTTGTTCTTCTCAAATCTATTTAGACCTACTTATATCGAACTCAGAGACCTTTCATATAAATATTCTGTTTAGTGTTCTTTGAAACAATGGATGACTCTGGCTTGGTTTTTTCTAATTTAGGTGGGTTTTTGGCTTGGTATTCCTACTCCATTTGAGTCACTGAGTTGATTTGCCTTTTCTTTTGTAGTAATATTTGTTTTGGCTTTTGAAGAGGGAGGCTGTCACTGGGAATATCATGAAAACCGAAATATTTTCGTCTAATAGAAAGTATATATATGTGTTTTGTCATATTCATCATTAACACTTTTGTTTATGATTGCATTGAAGGTGAAATTGTGTTTTCATTATTTCTTTCATTTCACATACTTTGTGATCTACTTTTCATGAACATCTTAATCGAGTGTAGTAAGCATTGTAATAAGTCACGGTCTGATGTCTTTTAATTAATTCCAGGGCATAAGCACACTTCACCCTACTGTGATTTAGTAGATAACATCCAAAGATTTTTAGACATGAGATCTGTTAGGTGCTTTTTGATCCAATATCACAAGAAAGTTTTTGAGTTGGGCATATTTGGAAATTCATTTTGATTCTAATAGAATGCAGACTTTACAAACAAAAACGTGTTTAGTTTGATTTACCTTATGATATGATCGTGAATAGAATTATGACATTGGCTAGGTCAATGCCATCTGAATACCACTAAGATTTTTTTGTCCCCTCTCAATGTTCCTATCTGATGGTATGTGATTCTTTTTCTAAATTAATTAATTATGATATCCTAGTGTTGCAACAATAAAATGTGGACGCATTGTGCACTACTTTACATAAGTTAATTTCTTTGTGCTTATTAAACTAACAATGCTGAAGCCAGAATAAAGCTCAGAATTGAAAGTCTCTTGGTTCTGTATGTTAAATTTATAAACATTATTTTCTCTGTTTTCATTTTATGGTTAGGTTGGACTGGGGTGTTGGTAAAAGGGGGTTACATTTTTAAGACACTGAATAAATTTGAATTTTGACCTATACACTGCATTGTATTAACAATGATTTATCTGGCAGATGGGTTGTTTCTTTTAGAAGTTGACAGATTACTAAGGCTAGGAGGTTACTTTGTTTTAACCTCACCTAGAAGCAGGCAGCGGGGAAGTTCCATGAACATAAAGAAAGGAAGCATGTCTATTCCATTTGAAGAATTCACCCAAAAAATTTGTTGGAATCTTTTGGCACAGCAAGAAGAGACTTTCGTCTGGCAGAAAACTGCAGATGCTCAATGTTATACATATAGGTGAGACAAGTGGCTTTCACTTATCCTTGAGTCCTTTACTCTTCCTCTGTCGCTCTCTCCATCCGTCTTCTCTATCCCTCAGATTCTCTCCTTCATTATCATAATCTTATTTGTGTTTCTCTGAAGCTACTTTTCTAATTTTTGTTCTAATTTGTAGCAAAAAAGGTACATTACCACTTTGTTCAGGAGACGATGCCCATTCGTATTATCGACCGCTTCCACATTGTGTAGGTGGGACAGAAAGCAAGCGATGGATCCCAATTCAGAAGAGATCTTTTGGGTCTCTTAGCTCTGTTGAGCTTGAAGTCCATGGTAAGTATAACAATTTTAATACTGTATGACTACTGCGTATTTAGACTTTCTTGTCATCAGTTCGAATAACATACCCGAATCTGCTTCTTTCATTTACAAATAGTTGGTATAATAATTCAAATGTCATGTAGGAGTTAATCCTGAAGATTTCTCTGAAGACATGGAGTTCTGGAGATCTGCTTTAAGAAATTATTGGTCATTGCTTTCACCCTTGATTTTCTCTGACCATCCAAAGAGACCGGGAGATGAAGATCCGTTGCCTCCGTATAATATGGTTCGGAATGTTATGGACATGAGGGCCAATTATGGAGGTTTAAATGCTGCATTACTGGAAGCAAGAAAATCAGTGTGGGTAATGAATGTTGTGCCAATAAGTGAATATAAAACACTTCCTTTCATCCTTGACCGAGGTCTCACGGGCATCTTGCATGACTGGTAAGATGGGATAATTACAGATGGCCCTTTAGTGCTGGCAGACCTGTTGTAGGCTTACAACTAGTTTTGACATCATCTTCAATTTGATAGAACAATATGCTCTAGACTTGAAATAATTTTTCGATGGAACATCTTTTACATGAAGAGTTAGTAAGAAATCTTTTACCTGAGAAATTATTTTTTTAACATAAAAAGTTGTTTTGATTTATTTGTTAGGAAAGGGGAAAAATATTTCGTTAAATCAAGGTTAGCTTGAGAGTATGATGCAATGCTATGTTGAGTTTCGTTAAATCGAGGTTAGCTTGAGAGTATGATGCAATGCTATGTTGAATCCTCTTGGTATATGTAGATATATGTTCCAACTTCGTAAATTCCATTAACTGCAACTTTTAGAACCCAAAATTAAGTTTATCCACTTAAAACAAATCATAAATTATACTCTGAACTCAAAATTGATTCCATGCGATTTATCTTGTATGCTGACAGGTACATCATGCTTTTTTGGGTCTTCTCGTCTTTTGCCAAATCAAAATTGATTCCAATTCGTATGCTTAAACATCGGCTTGAAGTTACATGCTAGTCATCCTGTCTTCTGTGTTTTGTCTTTTGCCTCTTCCATGATTTACATCCTTGGATTGCAGCCCTTCCTTTCCATTCCCCCTAAATTCGTCCATCGACAAGTGTATTACAACTTAACTTTTACAATAACTTTCACAGAAAGCTGATTTTGATATTTGAACATTGTGTACAGGTGTGAACCTTTTCCTACTTACCCTCGGACTTATGACATGCTTCATGCCAAGGGACTCCTGTCACATCTCGCTTTAGAGGGATGCAGTATGATTGATTTACTATTCGAAATGGATCGTATTCTTCGGCCGGAGGTAATTGTTTGTGGAACTTGTTAATTCGTGGCCCAAATATTCACATAAGATTGGAATAATACTTGTCCCATTACGTCTTGTCTCTTGAATTTATTTGAGAGATTTTTGCTTGATGGCAGGGATGGGTTATTATTTCCGATGAGGTTGGTCCTATAGAAAGAGCACGAACGCTAGCTACACAGCTTCGCTGGGAAGCCCGTGTTATTGATCTTCAGAATGGCAGTGACCAGCGGCTACTAGTATGTCAAAAGCCATTTTTGAGAAAATGATTTTCCAGTTCTAAAGCTCTCACCATCCCTAGGACCATCCAGTTTTTCGAACTCTGGTAGTTTCTTTACCCTTATCTCTGAATTAGGAACTAGTCGATTATCGTTTAGAGTGTCTTCTGTATATAGTTTTGATGCAATAAAATCACGCGCCCCACTTTTTAACATTTATTCTACATGTACACCAGGATCCAAGCCTGCGCAATATGGTCTCGATGTGGACAGAGAAATCATCCAAGAATAATGGAAACAGAAAATTTTGGAAGTTATAGATTAGAAGAAGGTTTGCTGCAGAAGTATCCCAGTTCAGTTCAAGAAAACAATGAAGATGTTTCCCCTTCAAAAGGAGTATATTGTAGCAAATCATTCATTTGTTCTCAATTTTATTCTTATTTCCATATTTATTTATTATTTTTGTAATCGAATTTTGCTTGTACTAAACAACCTTAATTCTTGATTTAAGAAATGAAGATCATAAATTTTACAATTTCACTCCATAGTTTTTATTGCCTATTCATATCCCTTCTGTGGTCATGACAAAGTCACTTTGGGTTCAATGTTTTAAGAAGAAAAAATACATTAAAAAATGAGAATTCTTTATGTCATCCTTAGCTTAGAAGTAACATAATTCAAGTTTTTTTTCGTGTACAGAATACTTCATCAAACTGGATACTGGTGCAATACTTTAGAGCAAAAATAAGATCAGCCAAAACAATTCAACATCGCAGAGAATTTTCAGATTCATATTGGACAAATGCCATTCTTGATCAAAAATTGAGGCCAAGGACAGCCGCGGGGAAAACGGTACTGGTGGCCTAAAACGAACTGAGAAGCAGCATTAAAGAATGGCTCCAAAACTGTAAAAGAATCTAAATAATAAAATGGACTTTTATCGGCATATTAATAATGAAAACAAAAAATTAATAAATATCAAGAATTTGGTGAAACTCGATTTCTTGAAAGCATCTATGAGTAAGCATTAAACAACGAAAACTTACAGCGGATATGGGAAATAATTATCGACCTTCTTCTTGAGTATATTGAATGCAACATTCAGGAAGTATCTGCATCCACACGATCAAACAATTGACTCAAAATTGATTGCATGAGCAATTAACTATATCGTGACGTGTTGATAAACGATTAATCTATTACGAGGCATGTAAGAACGGTTGACAACGGCTACTTATTTTCATCAAAAATTGATCAGTAACTATAAGTTAAACCTACTGATGTACAAACATTATCCATCCTTCAAAATATGAATATATATATATATAAAATAAAA
>NW_019229074.1:125147-126151 GCF_002742605.1 Olea europaea var. sylvestris
TTTTTTTTCTGACTGAAAGACTATTGAAATCCCTAACCGTCTCTAATTGATCACGAAGAAATTATTTCAATTCTTAACTACCCTCTGATAAATTTATAGTAAATTCATGTTAAATCAAAATCAGAATCTAATCTTATGGGGCAAATGACAAATTCTAAATCGGAAAAAGAGGTGTAGGAATTAATATAATAATACGTGTTTGTTGATTATGATTTTTTATTTTTATTTTTTAAAAAAATTGTTTTCTTTTTCTTCGATTGAATTGTATTTCAGGAGAAATCAGAGGTGGAATTGGAGCTGAAACTATTGGAAGCTCTCGAAATCTATCCTCCCGCCAAGTTACGAGGTAATTTTTGTTAATTAATTTATTTTTGTTTTATTTTCAAATTCATATACGCACATATGTTAAACATCTACATGCATGCATGTCTAAAAATCTCTTAGATTTTCTATTTTTGCTCGAATTGTTGCTTTAATAGCTTAATGATAATTATAAAAGTTCAAAAACTTACTAGTTTTAAGAACATTTCTAGTGCTTTTTGTTGGTCGCGCTGTTATCAGCAAGAATCTAATGTAAACGAAAGGTTCGTTCAATGTAATGTGTTCATATTTTTTGTTTTGTGAAGCCGCGATCAATCAAAATTCTTTAGGAGTTTGTCTGTTTTATTGATTGATGCTATTGACTTTAAACTCTGTCATTGCAGGCATACATAGACACTTTGTGCTTTATGGTTTGACGGAGTACATGAGCAGAAGGTTATCTTGCCCTTTTATTTCTATCCTACAGTAATTGTATTTTTATCAATTTAAAGTTCTGCTTCTGAGTATCCTCTTTTTAAGTTTTGAATATTAGCTTATTGTACATCCACACGAATTGTTGTTGCAGTTTCAATCGGTCATTTACTGCAGATGATGTTTTGAAGTTGTTGGATCGCTTCTACAACTTGGAAATGGTGGTAAGGTTAAACTATAATCACTCAAATTTTTATGGCCTCAAATTTTTT
>NW_019229074.1:133070-140211 GCF_002742605.1 Olea europaea var. sylvestris
CAACCTTTTAGAGAAAGACACCAATTTGTATTTGATGAAGAGTGCTTAAGGGCATTTGAAACCATAAAGGTAAAATTGATCACTGCTCTAGTGATTGTAGTGCCAGATTGGGATTAGTCATTTGAGGTTATGTGTAATGCTAGTGACTATGCAATAGGGGCAATTTTGGGACAAAGGCATGATAAGATTTTTCGAGCAATCTACCATGCCAGTAAAACCCTTAATGGAGCTCAACTAAATTACACCACACAGAGAAGGAAATGCTAGCAGTAGTGTTTTCATGTGACAAATTCAGATCCTACCTCATTGGCACCAAAGTGATCATTTATACATACCATGTTGCAATCCGATATCTCTTTGAAAAGAAGGATGCCAAGCCACGCCTAATTCGATGAATATTGCTATTATAGGAATTCGATGTAGAAATTCAGGATAAAAAATGCAGTGAGAATGTCGTTGCAGACCATCTCTCACAGTTAGAGAATGAGAAAGTGGTGGATGACAGTCAAATTTGAGAAACTTTCCTTGACGAGATCTTGCTAGCTGTATCAACAAGGATCCCATGGTAAGCTGATTTTGTTAATTATTTGGTGTCTGAAAGATTACCACTTGACTTGACCTTCCATCAAAGGAAAAAATTCTAACATAATGTCAAGTCATATCTGTGGGATGACCCGATATTGTTCAAGAGGTGTATTGACAGAATAATCAGGCTGTGTGTCCTTGTGGAAGAAACATAATCAATCATGCAGCGTTGCCATTTCTCACGTTATGGAGGTCATTCAGGTCCTATACACACTGCTGCAAAAGTATTGCAATCTGGTTTCTATTGGCCAAATCTGTTCAAGGACTGCTATACTTTTGTGAAGACATGTGACCATTTTCAGCGTACTAAAAACATTTCAAGGTATCATGAGCTGCCATTAACTAATATGCTTGAGGTGGAGTTATTTGATGTGTGGGGTATAGACTTCATGGGGTGGCACGCCTAGAGTAATTGTAAGTGATGAAAGTACATTTCTATAACAAGCTGTTCAACTCCCTTTTAGTTAAATATGATGTCAAGCACAAATTGGCACTTGGTTATCACCCACAATCAAATGGGCAAGCAGATGTGTCAAACAGAGCGATAAAACAGATTTTGGAAAAGACAATACATACCAACCGAAGGAAATAGTCTCTCAAACTAGATGACGATCTTTGGGCATATCGAACCGCCTTCAAAACACCAATTGGAATGTTACCTTATCGTCTGGTATTTGGGAAAGCTTGTCACCTACCAATGGGATTGGAGCATAAAGCTTATTAAACTGTGAAAAAGTTGAATTTGGACATGAAATTGGTTGGTCCACAAATTAGAGAAATTTCGGAATGATGCATATGAAAATGCGAAAATATATAAGGAGCAGACAAAAATGTGGCATGACAAGAGAATCCTAAGGAGGGAATTCAAGGCAAGAGAACGAGTTCTTCTATTCAATTCTCGATTGAAACTCTTTCTGGGCAAGCTTAAATCTCGGTGGTTGGGACCATTTGTAATTTATAGGGTGTTCCCTTATGGTGTAGTGGAGTTAGTGAGCAATGATGGGTCTACTTTTTAGGCAAATGGACAATGCCTCAAGCATTACTATAGAAAGGAAGACCGAGATGTGGAAGAAATTACCCTTGACGAACCAATTTAAAACCACATCCACGTCCAGCTAAAGACGTAAAAGAAGCGTTTCTTAGGAGGCAACCCAAGTTCTATCCTTGAATTTCTTCTCATTAGTTAGCCATGTTCTTTTCTTTTTAGACAAATTTAGTAATTTCATTTTCTTTGTGTTTTTGTAGGTACATAGTCAAATATGGTTGCATCAACACTATAGTCGACATGGAGAAGGGAGTACATGGGAGGCAAAAAAAAAAATAAATAAATAAATAAATTAACTACTTTTTCATAATAGATGGGCGCTGCGGCGCCAACAATAAAAAAAAATTAATTAAGTTTCAACTTAACAGGAAATCGGGCGTCGTAGCGCCCAACCCCCTTTTTTTAATAAACATGGTCTCTCTCTTTTATCTCCCTACCCCCACACCCCCCTTTCACTCTCTCAAGTCTCTTTCTTCTCCCTTCCCACACTTGCGCACACCCAAATCTCTTATACTACCCCACATCTACACACACTCATATTTAGAACAAGCCCTATCTACTACTTTCACTAGATTTGAAAGGTTATTGACTAGTTCATCACAAGAGGTACGTTCTTTTACAATGAAATTTTACGTCCTTCGACTTGATTTGAATTTCTAGTAGTAATCTTTTTTGGGGCTAAGTCACATTCTCTATTTTTTTTTGGATTGTCCTTTGACAAAGATTTTGTGGGTTTTGATTTTTCTTCGAAATTGATTTGTTTTGTGCCCACAATTTGTTTGTTCTTTTGCCTCATTGAAGTTCTTTGCCTATTTTGCGATCTATGTTAGGTGATTTTGCAGATTTCTATGGGCTTAAATTTTCCTAAGAATTGATATGTTATCTTACCCACAAAGTGTTTGATAAATTTTTCCAAAGATTTATTTTGTGGCATTCTTGGGACATTTTTGTGGCTTGCATTATGCTGTGTACTTGATTCTTCCTCTGGGCTACCACATGTTCGATATATTGTCTCATTGAGATTTTTGTGACTACTTTGGACATACTTTATTTACTAAGACAAATTCATTGAATTGGTTTAGGTGGTTAATTTCACGTCTCTTCTTGACATTTTGATATTGGGAAGAACACTTACACCATGCCTCCTAAAAAGAAATCCAATGTCATTGCCTCTTCATCTACTGTAGCATTTGATCGAAGGCGATTCATTAGTCCCGAAGTAGAGGAACGCTATATACAAAGTGTAACATACCAAAATTGCATTCCTGAGAGGGGCTTTGAAAACTTTTTGCCTGAGAAAATACGTAGTTTGGGATGAGAGAAGTTTACCAAGCCACTACAGCTACATCCGTTCCTTTGGTGAAAAAATTTTATGCCAATGCCATTGAACACGAGAATTTCAAAGTTTCTATTTGGGATTTTTGGATCAAGTTTGACAGTGCTTCAATTAACAGGTTCTACCACACGTGGAATGTACCCAATGATGACTACTCCCGAATGCGTGATGAGGGGGTCGATCTCGATTTGATAATTCGCATTATAGCTCACCTCGGTACTGAATGGAAAAGGTCAGCTAGTGATGTGATTCACTTCCTTGCCTCTGGTTTGATACCTAATTGTAAAATTTGGCACCACTTCATATCAGCAAAAATGATCCCCACTAGAAAGGAACGGGTTTTACTGAATTTTGTTATTCAGAAGGGATATTCTATTAATGTTGGCAAGGTCATTCAAAACAGCGTTCCTCGCATCCTAGCAGGACTAGCTACAGGCAGTTTGGGACACCCATCTTTGATCTATGACCTTTGCATACACGGGGATGTTCCCACGCGAGAAACTGACGAAGTGTTGCATCCGAAACAACTATTTGCGCGAGAACTTCGTGATAGGTGTGTGGGACATCGGGACGTGCCTGGCTCATCTCAATCATCTCGTCCATCCCCGCCTACACCACTGCCTCCACAGCCTTTTGATGCTACAGGAAACATCCTTCGACATCTTGAAGCCATGGATTTGCTTATGACCCGATGACAGGATGACATGCAAATACAAATGAATCATCTACAATCCACCATCTATTACCAGTTTCAGTATTAGAACGCTTAGATGGCAATCATGGCATCTGCACACCTCGAGCTCACTCTCTCCACCGCCACCATTTCCACCTCATTCACACCCTCTCGCTCCACTTGATGGCGTTGAAGACAGTTGATGTCTTCCCTGATGTATTTCTCTTCCCCTTCTTTCATTTTCACATTGAGGGTAATGTGTGGTTTAAGTTTGGGGGTCTTACTTTAACTTAGTTGTGTCGAGCATTTTCTTTACTGCTTTTATTGTGTTGCATTCGTGTTCTAAGCATGATGTGCGTGTTAATTTGCTTTCTATAAAAAAATTTAAAAATTTGCATTATTATTATTATTATTATTATTATTATTATTATTATTATTATTTTGCATGCTTGTGTGAGTTGGATAACATTGTTAACAATGATAAATATATTTGTAATCTAGATCGGTTGTGGATTATGGATGAGTCAGTTGCCTGAATTAAAGTGTTACTTATCCTTGTAGATTATTGTGACATTTATCCACATGAATTGAGTATAGCGGTGAATAAGAGTGAGTTGATTCATAATTAGATATAGGTTAAAGTAATGACCCTAGAAACTGAATCCAAACAGCCATTTATATAATAGTATTCACATCCTTTAACCTATCTTAAGAAAGTTTGGATGGGCAAATTGTTGTAGGAAGGCATGGACATGGGTGTGGATTCCGTGTGAGCCAAATTCTGTGAGGACTGTCTGAGACCAATGGAATGAAAATTGAGTAAACACTTTTAGTTAAGGGCCAATTTTTGAGAACAGATGTTTAATAAGGGGCATTGCACTAATCATAGCAAAAAAAAAACCCAATGAGAACAACTTTAATAAGCTCATTGTGAAGCATATTTTTGTAGCCTTTATGACTCGAGTGATTAAGCCTGTAAGGGTTTAATATATGGTGCCCTAAAATTGTCTGACTTGAGAGTCATGAGCCTAAAGTTCATTACAGGGGTCATCTAGAAAATTTAAGGGAGAGACGACCGCACAAAGAGGGGTTAAAGAATAAGAAAAATCGTTTTTAAGCTTGATTAAGCTTCGAACACTTGTTTTAAAGGAGTATGCATTTGACAAGAGGTTAGTAACTTGGTTGATTCTTGAAGGTTGAAGCAGTCAAAAATAGGAGAATCTACACTTACCGATATGTCGAACTGCAATTAGTAAATTCCAACCAAACTTTGAATGTGTAAGAAATTAGTATTGAAAATCAACTTTAGAATACATCTTGGGAAGAGAAAAGAAAATAAGTTTGGGGGTGTGTGAATCCTACGAGCAGAGAAAGGAGATAATTGACTTCTGAGGGTGGGAGTTGAATCAACATACGAATGTTTGACGTTATGTTCGATTCTTCACACGCACACGCACATGATATGTAATGGGTGGGTAAGGAGCTACATTTTGCAAAATATCTTTGAAGTAGTTCATCACTCATTTCAATGTTGAGCAGTAAAAACATGTTATCCAACTAAATTATGCATTTGAATTCTTTGGCAGCATTTGTGTTTATATTTGGTAATTATTGATTACTGGTTGTGTTTGCTCGAGGACAAATAAAGAACTAAGTTTGGAAGTGTTTGATAAGTGCAATTCATTTATTAAACTAACGCCTCTTAATCACGTGTTTTAGCTTGTTCTTGAGCACTTTTGAGCGTTTTGATGTGTGTGTTTGTATTGTTTTGCAGCTCAATCAACATTCGAGAAAACGCCACAATTGGGAGCTTGTGATGAATCTAAAATGTTGATCATAAAACTGCTCCTCACTTGAATTATTCATCTTCTAAACTCCTTTTCCATTGCAATCCTCTTTTCTTATCTCCAGTTCATGTCCCCATTTTATGATCACCATTTTAGATTCATCACAAGTTTCCAATTATGGGTTTTCTTGAATGTTGATTGAGCTGCAAAACAACACGAAAACACATCAAAACGTTCAAAAGTGCTCAAGAATAAGCTAAAACTCGTGATTTAGAGGCGTTAGTTTAATGAGTGAATTACACTCATCAAGTAACGAGACGATATTAAGTATATACTTTGCAACATCAAATCGATGGGGATAGAACATATGCCTTCACGGAGGATATACAATGCATATAATATCACGAACACCCCGCAGTCATGATTATGAAAGAACATAGTATAGTATGTTATGAATTAATTTTGTTACGAGTTATACACATTGCCTTGGTCACGTACTTACCCATTCGTCTGTTGAGGTAGAATGACAAAAAAATATGGTTGTACCACATCTCTTGAGGATTAGTTTGATGGACCTGCCTTAAGAGGAAGTAATGAATTAATTATGGTTGTACTTCAATTTCATGGCAGTTGAGAAAATGGGCAAAGCATGTTCTCCTAATTATAAGCTTATGTCGATAGGTTAAATTTGCTTTAATACTTGTAAGCACACCCTTGCTAACCGATGTTTTAATCTTGCCTGGGAACCAATGTTCCTCTAGTATGATGAATCGCCAATCTTACACAAAGTGTTTAGAAAGACCCAATGTAAGCAAATGTAGTGAAATCACACACGGTTATATGTACGCAACTGTGCACTCAAGCTACAAATACATTTACATTGTTGTATTACCAAAAATAATATGGTCACATGCATGTGTAATGATATGAATCCAGACCTCACATCCACAACAAATTGGATCACAGACAGATATCGTGGTCACATGCCATAAGTATCGTGGTCTGTAGTCAAATGAATGAGGTCACAGATGTATGTATTGTTATGCAATAAAGCCACATGTTCGTAAAACTCAAGGTCATATCAGAACTGTTCATCAACTATGTTACAATCTGGTTATATGCATACATTATGTCGTGCATTCAAGCCACAATCACAATTTGACATCTTGGTCAAAGGAAGCCTCGCTGTTCAAAATGAATAAGGTCACAATGTAGGTACGATGATACAAAAAAGCCAGATTTTATCAGAAATTGTGGTCCCATAATAACTAGTCATCAACTATGTTGACAATCAGGTCACATGCATAAATTACGTCAATCATTAAAGCCACACATTCATAATAGCCTTGGTTACAGATTGACATCTTGGTCACATGAAGCCTCGTTATTGATAATTACAAAGGTCACTAACGTAAGTATTTTTATGTAACCAAGCTAACAATTACAGTCGATTAAACGTCGCAAATGTCACATGAAACTTCAATGCTTCTAACCCATGAGTTCCATTTACATGTGTACCATTAAAATCATATGAGACAACACCAAAAAATTAAAAGTACCTTGTTCGATTGCACTTTCTTTACAGTCACAAAAGCTTCGTGCTTCTTAGGTGAGGTTTTTTTAGGGCTAACATCAGAATTCCTCTTGCTTCTATGTTCTGACGTATCTTAGACATTGATAACCATCTTTGCAATCTTCGACTTATCCATTTCACT
>NW_019229074.1:142883-156073 GCF_002742605.1 Olea europaea var. sylvestris
AGTTTTCTTAGTTTTTAGAGAAATAAAGTTGGGGCGATTCAATTAATCTTGTTTTTGTGCCTTTAATCTTTATAATTTTTGAAGTACTTAGTTAAATATCCTTATGATTTCTCTAACACAAGTGCAAACTTCCCTAAACTTCGTAGGGATCAGTTGAATGAGATGAGAAACTTCATTGTCATCTCAAGCCGTAGTCGAAATCTTTGACAGCATTTGTGACGCTTGGAGTGGTGGTGGTTGAAGTAGTGGTGACTGGTGGGAATGTGTTCGGGAAGATGAGAGATTTACATTTTTTAAATTATTGAAAAGGTAGAATGTTGATTTTGTCCTTTAAAAAAAAATAAAAAATCAATTAGTCAAACTTTGAATTAATGAATTTTTGGATGAAAATCGCTCAAACGTCCTTTAATTGGCTTGTTTGTCCAATAAGGTTAGGATTTGAACTAATAAAACGAAATGTTTAGGCTATTTGCACTTATTGAATAATATTATTCTCGACTTTCACTATTGTAATTGTTTTCACACAAATTATCTAATGTGGAAAACATCAATGTCCCATATTTGGTGTTATATTTAAATCAAATTAAAATTTGAATTCAAAATCAATATTTATTTTAATCACAAATTTAGTTGGATAATTTTTCAAGTGGAAATTACATAATTCCATGCATTAAAAATTCACAATTCTAAAATAAAATGGATAGTTTAATTTTTCAAAAGTCAGAAATTTTATTTTAATTAATATTTTTTTAAAATAAATATTTTTACTAAATATATATACTCCATTACATACACAAACCCTAATTTATTCCCAATATTCTCTCTTTCTCTCTTCCCTGAAGAAAATGTCCGTAGCATTGTGGTCACTCACACTGAAAAAATTGGGGAAATCTAATCAAGATCTGATCGCAATCTGGTGCCGAAATTTTTGGTTTGAGGTTTTGTTGATTGCATGCAGTTGTTGTGGTGGTGTTTGCGGTGCTTTGAGGAGGTGGTGGTGCTGGTTTTTTTTTTTGGTAAAGTTGAAGGAAATGGTTGATTTAAGATGGTTGTGTTGGTGAATGTTGAAATAGGTAGTGGTGATGGTTGTGGCAACAAGACGACGTCGAGTTTGGGAATTTTTTGGTGGTGGTGTAGTGGTGTGGTGGCGGTAGAAGTGACGTTGACTTCAAGGATTTTTCGGTGGTGGTGCGGTGGTGTGAGGAGCGGAGTGCGTGGAAACTTGGTCGATAGATGGAGCTGGGTTGTTTATGCTGTCGTTGGAGAAGAAAAGTCAGTGACAGACTGACGTGAGGCGGAGAAAGGACTGTTGGAGCATAGCGATCGGCGACGATTAGTGATGTAGAGGTGGTGGTGGAATTTGGAGGTGACAGTTGAGGATACAAGTATTGGTGGTTGGTAGGTGAGACCTCTCAACCTGAGAGCGTTGGCGCGGGCGTCGTCGACGCCGGAGTGACTTGATGCCGTCGGAGTGATGCCCTCGCGCTCCTCCTTCTCTTCGTGTTGTGCCGTAGGCTGTGGAGCGGTGGTGGTGTAAGGGTGCGGTGGTGGTGACTTTGGTGGCGTGCGGTGCTACTGTTGGTGTGTTTGGTGGCTGCGATCGTGGTTGTTTTCTGGCGGCAGTGGAGGTTATTGGTTTCGGAGTTTGGTGTGTGATGGTGTGGTTACTGTGACGGTGATTTTACATTGACGTGGTGTGGGTGGTTGCTGTGATGGTGGTTTTGCATACCGATGAGATGAAGGTGGTCGTGGCAGGTGGTGATTGGGGGTCGACGGGATGGGATGGGGTATTTGTAACCAATTATTTGGTTATTTGTGATCAATTAATTGGTTTGTGACTTGTAATTTATTAATTTGTGACCATAAAATTAATTGTGACAAATTATTTTGATATAATTTGTGACTGATAAATGAATTGTGACCAATTAAAATTTTGATTTTGTGACTAATCAATGAATTGTGACCTAAGAAATTTTTGATTTGTGGCTGACAAATTAGATGTGACCAATAACAATTTTGATTTCGTGACCTATAAATTTTTTTATTCGTGATCAAAAAATAATATGTGACCTATAAAATTTGTGTTTGTGACTTATAATTTATTGAGTTGTGACCGGAAAATTAATCTGTGACCTATAAAATTTTTGATTCGTAATCGAAAAATAATATGTGACCTATAAAATTTTTAATTTGTGACCGAAAAATAAGTTGGGATCAATAATATGATAAGTAGTGACTAAAAATTAATCCGTGATTAATTATTTTTGGATTTGTGACCAATAAACAAATTGTGACTAAGAAAATTTTTGAAATGTGATCGTAAAAAAATTTGAGACATAAAATTTTTAATTTGTGACAAAAAAATAATTAGTAACTAATTATATTGTTAATTTGTGATCAAATTGCATAGATCTGTGAACTAAATATATTTAATTAATAAAATAATTAATTAACTAATTAAATTATAAATAATTTTTAATAAAAATCTGATTTTAGAAATTTGAAACTTGTTTTCTTGTTTTTGAAATGTGCCATAATTTCTTTCTTAGTTATGAAATTTTCCCATTTTTCAATCATAATTTTCATTGAATATGGATTAAATAAGAGGCAAATTCCAATGATTATTTTAAAACAAGTAACTTCCGGCGATTTTTTCCCTTCTTTAGGACGAAAGTCTAACCGTGTTTTTAGTGAAGACTTGATCTCAACGTAGCAATTTTAATTAAAAAATATTTTATCATTTATCAAGGAATTTGATAGTACAAAAAGGATATTAATTTTTTTAAAATTCCTTTAATAATAAATTAAATTAATTTAATTTTATTAATTCCAAAAATGTTGTGTTTTTTGGATATAGTCTCCGACAGAAAAGGATTCAATGCAACCAACAGAGAAGTAAAAAACACACACGTGTGTCTTTTGCAATATTTTCGCGCCTGACTAAATTCCGAAACTACCCCTCCATCTCCTTTTTTCTCTCTTAACGTTTATAAAAACATGGTTATTCACCCTCTGAATTCTTCACAGATCAAAGAAAATAAAATAAAAAATGTCGAACGAAAAGGAGAGAGAGAATCATGTTTACATGGCCAAGATCGCCGAACAAGCTGAGCGTTACGATGGTTTGTATTTCTGTATTCAATTGTTCATACATGCATGCAATTTTTTTCCTGCAAATTTGAGTTCGAATCGTGGAGATCAGCCTGTTTTCTGAATCTTCAATGGATCAGTGTGTGTGTCTGTGTGTATTTTTGTCTGGTTTATAACATCTGATGGCATTTATCTGTATATGAATCGGTTGAAATGATTAAGGAAAAAAATGAAAATATGAAGAAAGATTCATTTTCCAGATTTGGTTAAGATTTTATGGGATAAATGCAACTCATTTCTTCACAAAATGTACCTTCGGAATTTAACATGGAAGACAAATTGTTTCAGAAATGGTTGAAAGTATGAAAATGGTTGCAAAACTAGATGTTGAACTGTCAGTGGAGGAGAGGAATCTGCTATCTGTTGGGTATAAGAATGTGATCGGTGCACGAAGAGCTTCTTGGCGTATTTTGTCTTCCATTGAGCAAAAGGAAGAGTCGAAAGGAAATGAGAACAATGTTAAGCTGATTAAGGGTTATCGCCAGAAAGTCGAGGAGGAATTATCCAAGATTTGCTATGACATTTTGTCCATCATTGACAAGCATCTGGTTCCCTCTTCTGGTTCAGGAGAAGCTACTGTTTTCTATTACAAGATGTGAGTAGATCATATTGTTCTTATTGCTTTACCTCTCGATGAACTTGAATCAGATCAATATCATTTGTTAATCCTATTATGTTCGAATCATAAAGCATTGACTCCAAATTTGTTGGGAATATAGCTTAGTTCGTTGTTGTTCTACGGTTTGAATATCAACTTTTTCCAAATTCTTTCAGCTTTGTTGCTAAGATTTAAGCCGGTTGATTATGACTTATTCCAGGAAAGGTGACTATTTCCGCTACCTTGCGGAGTTTAAGACTGATCAAGAAAGAAAAGAGGCAGCTGATCTATCTCTCAAGGGCTACGAGGCATGTTAACTACTCTCAATATATGGCATGTTTGGTAAGATAGACTAGACGATATTAATGAAGGAAAAAAAAAATTTCTTGTTCATCATACTGTAATGTCTTGTCCTATCCATACCGAACATGCCGGCCGTACATTCATATAGACAAACAACAAACCATGCAAGCCAATATATTTCTTGTGCATAACTTTGTTGCCAATTTTTGTAGTCTGCATCAGCCATTGCTAATACAGATCTCCCTTCAACCCACCCTATTCGTCTTGGTCTCGCTTTGAACTTCTCCGTGTTCTACTATGAGATTATGAATTCTCCTGAGCGGTAAATAGTCTTCCATTATCCCTCAACTTCTTTCAAGAATCTCTTTATGTAAATTGTAGATTGGTATATGCAGGGCTTGTCATTTGGCTAAACAAGCTTTTGATGAGGCAATTGCGGAGTTGGATACTTTGAGTGAAGAGTCTTATAAAGACAGTACCTTAATTATGCAGCTGCTACGAGACAACCTCACTCTTTGGACCTCCGATTTGCCTGAAGATGGAGGTAAATTGTCATGAACCATGTTGCTTGTACAGTTTTTGTTTGCAGAAGCTGGGCTTATGTGCATGCCACTTCAGCATCTGTCAAAAGTACAAGCAGCTTAATTTAATTATCATTATCTTTTTCACATGTGTTCGCTCCGGTGGAAACTTAAAATCACACCATCAATTACATGTTCTACACCACTCTCTGCAGGTGAGGAGAATGTTAAAGCTGAGCCTGAGATTGAAGAACCTAACACATCACAATCTCAGGTTAAATTTTCTGTTCGTTTTTTTCATCCATGTCGTCTCAGCGAAAAAAAAATCTTCTACTATAACTAAAATTATGGTTTGTCTTGCAGCGTTGATTGTGATCATCAAGGACAAACAATGCACATGGAGTAATTTGTATTAGCCGCATACTTCCTCAAAGATTTCCAGTTTCTGATCAAATCAGAGCAGCACATCTGTTGGCAATTTGCCAGGAATTTTCTTTTCTTGATGTTCACTTGCATCATGTTTTTACGTTTGTTTCATTATTGCTAAAAATTTTGTTTCTTATTTTGTGTAGTATGAAGCTTATTAGTACATGACGATTTTACCTCATTGATGGTTCTTAGTAAAATTCATTGTTATGTTTCTTTGAGTTTAATCTTCAAATTATAAAGAAGTTATAATAATGTCCAAACAAATTATATAAGAGGAGAATATTGGAATTATACTTATTTCCCTCGGAAAATAAGTAATTCGTAAGTAATTCGGAAAATAATGTACAAATTTTCTCTCTCACACAATACACTCAAGAATCAGCTGATCCATGAGGGAGAGAGTTATTGTTTCCTATTTTTTTCTTCGATGGATATAGAAAAATAGAAACACAGTTGAGCCAACAAACAAAAGACGAAAGATTTAGGGTGTGATTGGTTTCATTTTCGGTTTCAAAACGATTTTTATTTTTCCTCGAAAACGGCACGTTTTGGACGTTTTCCGCGTTTTGGAAATAAATAACTGAAAACGCTCAAAACAATAAAAAGTCATTTTGTGTTTTCAATTATAAATTTTAACTCGTTTTTAAAAATGCATTTTTAAAAATGACAGATCAAATACGTATTCCACGATTTCAAAAACGAAAATGAAAAATGGCCCGAAAACGCCAAAACAAGTGCAGCCTTATACTTTATAACACCTATCTCCATTATCACTACCATACAAAAAGTTTTAGCAAACTGTTTCTCCGATTTCTCTTCGTTTTATCTCCAATTGTCGACGCAAAATTTGTATCAATTTATCATCTACATCAAAAGGGAAAAGGCTGTACCAATTTCAGATCTGGTACTGTTCTCGGGTTTGATAGTTCCCACACGAAGCGTATCCGATGCTTTTTCACTGTAGGAATCCAATTTTCTTTGATTTTGAATAACATTTTTCTCAGATCCGACAAAGTCCCATTTTCCGATTGTTTCGTTCAACAATTAACAAAGTTCCATATGCCCTTTGTTTTCATCAGTTTTCCATTTGAAATTCGGATTCCGAGAAATCTCATTATCTACCGATAAACGAAGTTTCACATCGTTAAATTCCCGAGAAAGCCTATCACGAAGAACCCTAAATCCCGTCTTTTCCTTTTGTTTCTTTTGATGAATTTCAAAATTTATTATATTTTTTCCCATTCAGTCGTTAATGGACACCGTTGGCGGTGAGAAAATCCGGGGTTTTCAAAGAATTAAACAGGATGACAGTACGAACATAAATACTGGCGGCGGCCGGAACAACCTTGCTGGCCTAACGTTAACCTCTGTCTTGAGCGACAGAAGATTACCATCGCTCGGTTCGGAGGTGTCGTCACCGCCACGAATCCAGTCTTTTCGAAAGTAATTCGAATAGTTGTCACTCTTTTCTCCCAAATGATCCGAACAACTAAAATAATCCAAAATTTCATAACCTTTCGTCCTCGCCATATCGACCTTCAGACTTTAACAACAGCTGCCGTCGGCGTTTCTACTTCCGACACCAGCAGCCATCCGCCCCTTGCCCAGCCAATAACACCGGTGAATCAAGCCCACCTTCTCAGAGTCTGCACAATCCTCTATCAACAGCAAAACTCCCCCGAGCCGAAACTCCACAATAGCCTCACCAAAACCCCCTTCAATCTCACCCACGAGTTTTTCCTCCAAGTCTGCAACAATTTTCAGTATTCATGGCGACCCATTTACAGATTCCATCTATTCTCCGTTGCACAACCTCATTTCACCCACTCCTCCACTACCTTCAACAAGATGCTTGACGTGGTAGGTAAATCAAGAAACATTGAGCTTTTCTGGGACTTATGTCAAGAAATAGGAAAACTTCACTTGCTTAATATTAAGACATATATTATTGCATTAAGAACACTGGCTGCTGCTAGGGAGTTGAAGAAATGTGTTGAATTCTTCCATTTAATGAATGGGTTTGGTTATGAGTATAGAGTTGAGGTTTTGAATAAGTTAGTGGAGTTTTTGTGTAAAAACAAGCTTGTTGTGGAGGCCAAGCATGTAGTTGTGAAGTTGAAAGATTGTGTTAAACTAGATGGAGAGACTTATAGGTGGTTAATATATGGGTTTTGTGATGTAGGGGACTTGATTGAGGCCTCAAAAGTATGGAATTTGATGGTGGATGAAGGGTTCGAACCGGGTATTAATGCCTTTGACGCCATGTTAGAGGGTCTTTTCAAGAATAACAGATTCGATGAGGGATTGAAGCTTTTTCAATCAATGAGAGTGAAGAGGATGGAAGATTTAGGGCTATCAACATATCAGGTTGTGATCAATTGGTTGTGTAAAAAGGGTAGGATTGGGGAGGCTCATAATGTGTTTGACGAAATGCAAATGAGAGGTATCAAAGCTGATAATGAAATATTGGGGTCGATAATTTACGGACTTGTGAGCAAAGGAAGGGTTAGGGAGGCTTTTAACATTGTGGAAAGGATTGAAAAGCCGGATCTGGATGTTTATCATGGGATGATCAAGGGGCTTTTAAGGTTGAAAAGGCCTAGTGAAGCCACACAATTGTTTAGGGAGATGATAAACCGAGGGTGCGAGCCGACAATGCATACGTATATAATGTTGTTGCAGGGCCATTTGGGAAGGAGAGGGAGGAAAGGGGAGGATCCATTGGTTAATTTTGACACCATTTTTGTTGGAGGTTTGGTTAAGGCAGGGAAGTCATTGGAAGCAACAAAATATGTGGAGAGAATGATGAATAGAGGACTTGAGGTGCCAAGATTTGATTACAATAGGTTTTTGCATTATTTTTCGAATGAGGAAGGTGCGATTATGTTTGAAGTGATGGCTGAGAAATTGAGAGAGGTTGGTTTGTTTGATTTAGCAGATATATTTGCAAGGTACGGGGAGAAAATGGCAACTAGAGAACGGAGGAGAAACAGAACTCTTGAGCCACAAGAGTAGTTTGTACAAACTTGATTTAAAACGAGATAGAGGTGTAAATGTTGGTTGGACCATCTCCATTCATATAGTTTATTTCTTGATGGCTGGCCTCTACCTTCCGCCAGAAATGGCAGCCCTACTTACACCTATATTTATGGCAAGGCAATTTATACATAGAATGTCAATTTTCTAGTTTATTTTGAGAAGAAACGGATATGCATTGGTAGGAGATTTGATGTATAAACCGTGTTTAGTATGTTGGGTTGTACAAACTTCATTTTATCTAGTTCACTTAGGTTGTGTTTGAACTTTATTTTTAGGAAAACGTCAAAGAGAACGGCCCTTAAATTTATTTTCTATTATTATTATTATTATTTTAATTTTAAAGTACTTAAAATTACATAATGATTTTATAGCTCGGTTGATAAAGCAAGATAGTTCAACCACGTTTAGCAAAGTCGATGGAAAGAGAATATTAAGAATAAATTGTGGAGATGACGGCAACTTAGGTCGTTAAGATATATGAACATTCTTAGCAAAATCAAAACACATTATATTGCAATTTGCAATTATTAAGTTCTTTTAAATCTTTCAACAAATATTATATTACTGTAAAAATAAGCGAATGAAAATACAAGATTCATGTAACCACCTTTTTTTTTGGATGATAAAATAAAATTTAATTCATTATCTGGAGAAAATTAAAATGATTATGTAGAATGTAAATGGTCTTATCGAATACATAAGTGCACTAACATTAGTACATGAAGTTATTATCTTGTTAATGTAGAGTAATAATATTTAGTCTCACTGGGATTACAATCCCAATTTTGGCAACGTTAATGGGACATTAAATGATAGATAAAATTAAATAAGTCATTTAATTTCAAATTTCATTCATTCTATTCACGTAAACTGGGGTTGTAACTTTAGTGGAGCTACATAACATTATTCTTAAAAAAATCAACCATTATTAATCTAGTCAATTAATAATTACATATAACTTATTTTATCATATTAAAAAGACTCTAACAGATCTCCATAACCATATGTTTTACAACGTACTCATATCTTTTTTGACATGCCCAAAATTTTGATGGAAATCTTGATTGGTTTCTATTAAAACTACCCCTTACTTTTTTTGGACCACAAGCACAAGTTCTAAATTAATGGTGCAAAGAAGGTGAACTATTGAAATTCGAGGCGAGCCCCCTTTAAGTAAAAGACGTATAAGTTAGTCCATTTAAAAATTCAAGCTACATCAATATCTAAGTCTTTGAGACTATGGATGGTAAGAAGTATCTTCAAGGCCGATCGAAAAAGTAGATCGAGTTAGAGAAAATCACGTTTCACATTAAGATTAAAAGACTAAATTACAAAGCACATGATGCAGCTATTCTTAGGACAATATTTACCCTCAATGTCTTTTATGTCAAAGGTTAAAATGTTATAGTAACTTAATCAATTACAAAGTTGCTTTTATAGCACTAGAAGCATTAGGTCAATCACCTAAGCCCCCATTTGTTAGCAAATTTTCACTCTAAAAAATCAATTGTTAGACTGTTATTTCACTATTCCGATCGTTATTTTTTACTTCTCCTTTCTCAGGTGGGATCCACTTTTCTCTCTAACAGTCAAAAAATTAATTCTCTTAATTACTACCGAACATGCCCTAATTCACATTTCAAAGAGACTACTTGTACATTTACTTATCAAACATAGAGAATAAGACATCAACGTTCTCTTTTACCATTTTAATCAACTAACATTGTCAATTAAACTCTTTGCATTTGATTTCCTTTTCAAGTTTCCGACTTGGTATTATACTTCCTCCTTGAAGATAAACTAAGTTACAATATGTTTTATGCCTTCTTTTAATTTCCAATATTAATCCTTTGGAGAAGATAATACTTTCCTTTTAACGAACAAGTTGGAGAACAAAAGTCTTTCATTTTCCTAGTTATATATAATGATAATATCAATGAAGCATCAAGATAAACAATTACAAAAGTCTTTAATGTGCATAAACTTAAGATCACAAGCATTATTATTTTAACTTTACCTTCTATTCTTATGTTTTTACTAGTTAACATAAATCAAATAGAAACTATATCATATGTCATGCATTAAAGAAACAAACCAAATAAATGGCTTAATTTATATTATTAAGAAATCATATCCTAGAATACATGTAGAATAAGAACCATTTAAGTTTATATATAATAATATACTATCAAGGTATTACCAACTTTTATTTTTATAATTCAGAAATTTTTTAGCTCGATCTTGAATTCAAATCTGAATCCGTCCCTAGATGACAGCCCAATTCTTCAATGAAGATATCCTCCTTTAGATGCTTACGACTTTTCTTGTAGTCTTTCCAAGTGGAAGGAAGTTTATCAATTATTGATGATACCAAAATATATTCATCCCTGTTCATATTATATTGAAGAAATTGATTGTAGATATGAACAAATTTCATAAAATTGTTCCTCTATTCCCAACTTTCAACCACTCGAAACAAAAACAATTTAGAACTTGAGAATTTCTTACTTGTAGTGTCTTCGAGCATGTATTTGGCTTCTAAGGCATCCCAGATTTCCTTGGCCCCAAATTATTATAGTATTCTTCAAACAAGATGTTTGACATGATGTTGCGAATATACCCTTTGCAAATGAGTGTCATTTTGGCAGGACTTCTGTTTTTTACTTCTATGTTTTTTTGTAGAAGATCTTTTCGAAGAAACTACCTTAATTAAGTTTGAAAATTAATTTTTAAAAGAGTTTCATCTTTTGGAAGAACTTTTAAAGGATATGCCATATTGGATGAATTTCTTTTAATTAAAAGAAACATTTTTATAATATTAACCAAATGAATTCAAAAGCAACTTTTAAATTTCAAGACTCCTTTAGACTTCTTAAAAGCCATGTCAAAAAAACATGTAGTCATCTTGTTCTCACTTTTGACGTGCAAAGTTCCATCTCTTCAAATTTTGTCATCGTTACTTTGTCAACAAGAAATTCAACTCATTTTGTCATCTTCGAAAGATTGCTCTATCAAACTACTCCAACTTAACAAAATATATTGCAAAACTTCAAATATCATCTTAAGATTGTTCTACAATGGAGTTGGTCTCACATTTTCTAGTCATAGGTAGTGTGTCATGTACACTGATAGCCTACATCGGGCTATCTAAATATGAGAGATGATTGGTGTACAGGTAGGGGTTCACCAACACCTCACATAGGGGGGTGGGGGGAAGGAGGGTGAGTTAATTTTTTGACATTATTTATTCAAGTGAGGCCCACACCTTTGTGAGAGTTTCGTACATATTCTGTAAAAATAAATTCTGTACACCAATCATTTTTGTCTAAATATGGAAGTGGCAACTTGGTTTGACAAATTATACTCAATCTTAGACATGATGTTACTTAGCCCCTATTTGATTTTATTTAAAATTCGATTTTTAGCATATAGTAATAAACGTTAAAAATTAATAAAATGTGTGGTTGAAAAGTTGATAAAAGTTGTAGGTTCCACAAAATATGTAGCTGAAATTAATTATTAATTTTGACTTAAATTTTCATCAACTTAATTTTATATCTAAATTAAACAAGAGAACACAAACAAGATGTTGAACATTTTAATTGACTAAAGCACGATAACATATCTTCATGGATTTTGTAATAAAATAAATGATGATTGAGGAGGTGGGATTAGCTGTATGAACAAATGGTAGGTCCCATATGCTAAACGAATATGAAAACCTCCTTAATAAGCTTTCTAATATAAAATACAAAAATGCTGCAGATCCCGGGATTAAATCCAGGGGCTGAGGTGGTGAAATCTCAATCCCTCGTGTAAAGGGGCACGGGCCCCATGTATTAAAGATCAAGGGCCGAGGCATGCGCCACCTCGGCCCTAGAACGGAGCCCGGAATTTAATCCCGAGCTCTGTAGCATCATTCTATAAAATATGTCTTTATGTCATTCTTTCCAAATTTTTACTTCCTAATAATCACTAAAAATTCACTAATCATCACTGTGCAAAAGTCACACTTTTTTAGTGATATTTCAAGTTCACACCTCACATTTCTTCGCCAACAGAATAATTGTCCAAAATTTTTATGCAATCTTTTTATTTTCAAACATGTTTTGATAATTAAGTTATTTATTTAAAGCGAGTTATAGAAATATGTAATTTATTTATTTTAAATGATCTAAAAGAACTATTTGTTCTATAATTATTTATAAGTAATATATAAGTAATCTTCTTTATAAATTATCTTAGAGTAGCTACACTTTCATTTAGTTTCAATAGGTCACTACATTTCAATTTTCTTCAATCAGGCAATTGCACTTCGATTTGATTTCTATTGGGAAACTCCATCCAATTCCATCGTTTGGATTGAGGTAAATCAATATCGTAATTGTCAATAAATGAAATTTGTCATTTATTTCATTGAATTTGCAATTATTCTAGGTTAGCAATTAATAGACTCGTGTGATGATATTCACTACCATGTCATCAATTTTTCGTGAATTGAATTTGAGAAAGATACCATAATTTGAAATCAAATCAAAATATAGTTAATCAAAATCAAATCAACGTAGAGTTATCCAATTGAAATCAAATTAAAATAAAATTACCCATTTTAAGAAAAATAAAGTACAATTACCTGATTGAAACTAGATAAAAAAATATAGTCTATGAATGAAACTTACCCTAATATTTTTCATGCCTAACATCATGTCTAATTGTAATGGATTTTGACACTCACAATCCAAGGATTATAGACAAGGCTGATCCTTTGATTGTTGGGGCCCGAGACAAAGTGTATAAATTAGGCCCCCTTCTCGAAATCAACGTAAATGTAAAATTCAATGGTATATTATGCAATATATTGCTAATTTAAAACTTAACATTAAAACAACGAATAAATATATTATATAAAAAGTTTATATTATAAAATAACAAAATTAATAATGTTTCAAACAATTAGTTAAATGCTATTACAGCATATCACAATCATCTCAAAATTAGAGTTTTCAATATAATTATTATGTGTGCCTGTGAATATGTTGATCATACAATAATCAATCATATTAGCTGACCAAGTTGTAATTATATAAGTCGATAAGGCTTCAAATATTTCAATCCCTTCTTCATTAACAAATTAGGGAAAGCCATTGTTT
>NW_019229074.1:156844-183614 GCF_002742605.1 Olea europaea var. sylvestris
GATCGACAGAAACACGATCCCGAAGCCAATAGAAGAAGCCCAATAATTGTTGATGCCCATAAAAAACAAAAAAGAAAAGAAAATATTAATTTAATAAATCATTTTTAATTTTAATTTACTTTTTGAAAGAGTAAATGAAGATTGATATTTCAAAGAGATGAAGAATCAGATGCTGATAACCAACTGGTTTGATAAAAAGCAAGTATAGTGCTATGTTATGGTGACACCACACCAGAAATAAAGTACTACAAACAAAACATAGTGGAGTGGAGGTCCCTTTCACGCAACCTTATATCTTCCTAAAAAAATAATTATGTTACCGACTAATTTAACAAAAACATTCATTCCTAATTACATTTCTAGTTGTAATACTTATTTTAAAATTGGAAATAAAATAATTGCCTTTTCCCCTAGTGAGAAGGATCTTACCTCGCGAAAAACAAGATATCGTTACTTTTGGAGCATTTCTTGATAGTTATATCATATTTCTAAAGTAGAAACTTTAATTTCTTCTTGCATTTTCTTATTAAGTGCACACGTAGAAAGTTGTACGTGACTTCAGATAAAGAAAGCCTTTTTTTTATCAGGGATAGAGCATATTTTATTGCATGATGATGAATATCCCTTCTACTGGGGAATTGTTCACAAACACCTTACAGTTGTTGTGTTGGCCGCATCTGTATGACGTCTTTTTTTTTTTTTTTTTGTTTTCGACTAATAATGAATAAGAAATTGTGAAGTGAAAACCTGTAAAAATTCTGTGAACCTATTTGTGTACACCTATTTGTGTACACCAAGTAGAATTTCAATTTAGTTTCAATGGTCGGCCACCAAGAAAGAAATGATGGAACTCAAAATAGAAATACTTATTCTTAAAATTAATTGGTTATTGTCATAATCGATTTCTCCCTAACCTTTTGTAAAAAAGTATTTCAGGAAAATTTGAAACAATTATTTTCTCAATTTAAACAATTATTATCTGGGAAAAAAGGCCAAGAAAAGAGAACGGAAGTGTTGTACTAACCAAGATGGGTTAAGTCTTAACCATACACGAGTTTATGACCGTTTGAAAAGATACACACACAGAGACACACATGAACACAGTACTATACAGTCAGAGTAAATGACAAAGTAATTCACCTTACTTTTATAATTTTATTACACAGTTCCTAAAAAACTCACTTGGGACGTTTGAAGCCATTTTTATAACAAAATACATTTTAGAATAGTAACTTAATGAAAAGTGTGCGGTTGAAAAATAAGGAGATTTTTTTTATTTACGTATAATATTATTTTAATAAAAAATGTGTGATTGAAAAGAAAAGAGAGAAAAATACATTCTGAAAAAAATAATAGCAAACGGGCTTAACAAAAAATAAATGTTGTCCTGCTGACATTATTTTGTATAAGAAGCCAAAACCACGTACAATGGCCACACTGCTATGCCCACCGTCACTCTCTTTTCTCTTGTCCAGCAATCTGCACTCCTATCTTTTCCCAATTCTCTCTCTAACTTTTTGAGCTTCAAGCACTCATAATATTTCATCAAAAGCTGGAAATTATAATGGATGCTTTTCTGTTATCTTTGTTGTTTCTCTTCGCCATCACTGGCCATTCGGGTAAGTTTCTTGTTTTCTGGTTTATTATCTTTTCTGCTAGTTTTTGTATTTATTTTGGGGTGTGGTTTTTTGTTATTTTTCCTAAAATCCCTTCATTTTCTCCCTTTGTTACTAAAGATTTGTAAAAGGGTTGATCTTTGTTTTCAAGATTGGGGCTTCTATTAAAGTTTCTTGATGTTTTATCACAGCATGTGTTGAAGTTTCTTGAAAGATATTGATTTTTTGGGTTTGAGCTAATATTTTGCCTTCTCTCCACTCACCCACCCCACCATATTTCTTGCAGAGGCTGCTTATTGCGTTTGCAATGAAGGATTGAGTACTGATGCTTATCAGAAGAATATAGATTACGCCTGTGGAGCTGGAGCAGATTGTAATCCAATAACGCAAAATGGCCC
This sequence comes from Olea europaea var. sylvestris, assembly GCF_002742605.1. NCBI lineage: Eukaryota > Viridiplantae > Streptophyta > Magnoliopsida > Lamiales > Oleaceae > Olea > Olea europaea. The sequence continues at coordinate 158,859 of NW_019229074.1, forward strand.
TTGTTATAACCCAAATACTGTCAAAGATCACTGCAACTATGCAGTGAATAGCTATTTCCAGAGGAAGGGACAAAACCCTCAGAGCTGTAGTTTCTCAAACACTGCCACAGTATCTCAATCTGCACCTTCTTGTAAGTCTCTCAATAATCCCTCCAAAAGAATTTTTTTTTTTTTAATCTCAAAATAAGCTAACTTTCATGAGCTTTTACTTATTTATTTATTGTTTTATTTTTATACAGCCTCAAATTCTGGATGTGTGTATCCATCTAGTTCCAGGTACTTCTTCTAACCCTTCAAGGATGTTTTTACTAGATCATCCAAATTATGAAGATGTTTACAGTTTTAGGAAATGGATTGTATGCTGTGGATGATTATGTTTCTTGAAATTGGCAAAAAGGAGAAATAGTTTGAGTTTAATCAGTCTTAGGAATCGACCTTTTTCACATGAAAAGTGAGTAGCTATTAACATAAGTATAAAAAAATAAATTGAAATTTGGTACACAATCATGGCCTAAATCACAAAATTATATATGTGAGCTGTCTTGATGTAGATGTATCAGTAGATGTCTGGTTGGTGTCTTAAGTTTAATTGGTCAAAGGTGAATAAAATCAACCTTTTCTGCTCAAGGCATGTTCACTTATTGTCATCTAGTTAGGTTTTTTACCACTGAACATCATACTCACTCATTTGGCCCAATACTCCATAACGTTATTATAATGTGGCTCTAATGAAAATTATATATATTTTTCTTTACTTTGTGCAGCAACGCCAGCACAAGCCCATCCACTACCCCGCCTACTGGAACCACCCCGAGTACCGGAACCACCCCGACTACCGGAGGACCTCCAACCATGGGAGGCACCCCCACTGGTGGCACCCCCTCCACTATGGTTCCAGGCACTACTACTACAGGATCTCCAGGTTTGGGTCTCGGACCAACTGGAAGTGGCTTCACCAACACAGACAGCAGTGCCGCTAGTGTCACACTGGTTCAAGGATCTACTTTATTTATGTCCATCTCCCTAACCTTCTTCATTTCAGGCTTGATGAACCTAATGGCGTAATAGATTTGAAGGGTGGTCAAGATTTCAAAGCGTTTTAATGTATGGATGATATTTTATTAGTAGGGTTGTCATGGTTAGGCATATTATGGGAATTTCATCTTGGCACGACACCCTCCTTTCTCTTGTGGAAAAGGTATGGGGAATTTGATTCCCTTTTGAGAGGAGATGTGGAGGGCCCGTCAACTCGTCTAGAATTTTCCCATGTATATCTAGATGGAGAGACCATATTTTTTATTTTTAAGTAGATTTTACTAGCCCCTGTCTGGTATGCTGATTTATCAGACTCTCTCTACTTTTGGCAATGGAAAGAAATGGGAGCTTATAAAAGTGCATCTAAAAACCAATTATGAAGAACAAATCTTATTTTGAGCTTGTCACTGTAGATTAAATTGTATAAATCAACTGGATTTCAAAAAATTTGTTCTTAGGTGTATAAAAAAAACCTTTGCACACACCTATCAACGTTGGCCTAACCTGATGCCATTCAGACTCCACTGACTGAATCTGCTGATTGCTGTGGAAGGATAAAATGTATACAATCAAGGCAATATTAGCGGTTATAAGAAAAATAATCACTTGAATATGAATTAATTTAGTTATTAATCACTTGTCAATGGAAACAAATGAATTGTTTACAGTTACAATATTTTTCCAAAATGGTTTAAAACTGCCCACAATGTTCCGAGACCATGCATTTCAAAAAATCGAAAGTTTCTGAAAGGTAAAATAATACATTTAAATGCTTTGCACCACTAAGTTATCACCATTTTTGAGATTAGTCTAGATCTTAACTCAAAAATAGCTTATCTTCCAAATAAATAATCTCTCAGACTCAATTCACTGAAATAAAACTGAGCTTAGCATGTTACAAGTTCCCTAGTCTAGTTTCTCAGACCTCGAGAACCAATTTGCCTTCCAAACAACTGAGGGTGACAAAAGACGTTCCGTTTTCCAGCCTGATGATTGAAGCTGCCACACAAGGAGCAAAAATAAATATCAAATTACAGAACTTAAGAAGAGACTAAATATCGTAAGAGCTGGAGAAGAGATAATATAGTTTATAAACATAATATGCATACACAACGAGCAAAAACCAGGGCATTGGAACATGCACTGCTAAAATTTCCATGACACCTTCTCTCCCAGAAATTCAGCTTAATTTATCAACATGAAAGGACTGAGAGAGCTTAAGACATATGAGTGTGCTAGGCTCGACCACAATATAAACATTAGTAAGTAACAAAAACACAGAAATATCAATTTTTTTTTTTTTGTTCCATATTTATATTCAATCATAATGTCCTATCCAAGTTTATGTCCCATCTCCACTTGCTACCTTCAATCACCACATTCTCCGTCAAAGATTTTACTTCTTTTCTTTTACTCCCTCCCTCCCACCCCTTTTGCATCAAAAAACCACCGCAACATAATCCATTTCATCTATTCATCACCATGGTCATCATAACAAACGCCATCAGTTGCACTCCATTCTCAACATATCCTACACCACTGCTAACAAATCTTTGGATCCATGATCAACACATTGCAAAAACACAAGTGCTACTGAACCACTCTCATCTTCATCTGCACCATTTCATCAAGAAAATGGTTGCCCAACAATGAGTTTCACCTTCCTTATATATTCTCAATGTTTTCATGAAATGAGCATTTTACCCCTCGAGTAATATCTTTCTCCTTAGGGCGCATGATTTATAATGGTAATTGTGAATATGCTTCATGAGTGAAGTTTACAGACATTGCAACCTCAACTAGACTTTGGATGCTCCAACCTCTGAACAGTGTTGCTTAAGAAATCTGAAACATATGAAATGTATATACAAATCCTAAACATCTGAAATGTTTTACGTCAGTGCTTGGCATCTCAGTGTCCAATGACAGATTCAATGGTTATAAAATAAAATACCTCCAGAACAAAGACTTCATAGTATTTAGCCATCCATGATTGGCTCTCCAAATGCACAGAACTGTCTTTGTCAACAAGTTCTGACATTACAAGAGCATGCATGAAAGCCTGTAAGACGTCTGCTGCTGCTGAGTCTTTGTGCATAACAATGCTGATTATTCCCTTTTTCTCAAGTAGTATGTACTTTGCTATGAAGACCAAAAAATAGAATAAGCCAATATCTTTATTTGTATATTTATGCAATTAAAAAAAAGGATTTTAGAAAATAGCAACCTGTATTGTAATAGGAACCAGCCAGGTGAGATAGGTCCAACCTACTTGCATGAATAGAAACTTTGAGTCAATGTTCGTTTCATATGCTGTTTCAATCTGTATTTAAGAAAATAATGCAAGAAGCCCTTCGAGCCATTTTAATTGCAAATGTATTGACAAAATATTTATGTGAAAAGAAGACCAAAAAGGAAATATTATTAGAAGCTAACAAGTAGAACGAACAACCCCAAGATTCCTCGAGGCTTGACATCACATCAATAGGATAAAAGCTGACAACTCACATTTCCTGACAGTTGATCGAAGAAATCTGGATACCTATGCGTATCTGCTGGTACAAAACTTTAACTCTATTTGTGCTCCATGAAGTCATCCACAGCGGTAAAACATGCTCCATGGTTGAGACCTGTTTTGGGGTGAGAACTGGCAAACAGTTCAGAGAATTTTTTGAGGTCAGTGTATTTCAGTGTACAAATATGACAACTGTAACTGGAAGCATACATATGGACCTTTAACTTAAATCGATGTGACAGACAAGAAGTATAGAAAAACTCAATTTATCAAGGGAAAAAACACACAGGTACATGTTTCTAAACAAAAGGCACTCATTTTAACTATTACTAGTTCATGTCTGCAACAAGACGGTGGTTTTCTATAGCCACCTCTTTCAGGAGAAATGAGAAAAGGTGCCATAGTTAAAACTCATAATCTACATGAATGACCTTGAAAAACAATAGAGGACTTCAAATGTGTAGGAGCAAACAAAGAATATGCAGTGTCAAAAGTAATTCTACAAATTCTGCATCTCACCTTGACCAGTCTCCATAAAATGTAACAAAAGAATAGAACTTCTTTCACAATTTAATGTAGTAAGGGAAAGGCAACGAACAGCCTTGTAATTTGCTGCAAAAGTCCAAAGAAATAAAACCCAAAAGAGAGAATAGAATTAGATTCGTTGATGTTTTTAAACTCACCACATGAGAAAGCATATCCCTGTAGTAGGCTTTTGAGCAAGAAAACTATCTAGTGAAACTAACCATACATATGAAATATGGTGAGGGACAGAAAACAAAACCAAATGGCAAGTGAGTGCCCCAGAGTAATGTGAGCAAGGAACATCCCAATAGCCATCCCAAGCATTGTTGCAACTGTCTCTTGGCTTCCTTCCTATCAAATTAGGGAAATAAAAATTATAAAAATCTATAAAATAGAATTTTCATTAGTGCAATTTCTTCTATAACCTATTGATACCTTTGCAGATATATCTGCTGCATTATCCTGTAGGGCAAAATGCTGCGTTAAAGCGGCTCTAGTGGCTCCACTAGCAACACCAGCTAGTTGCAACATGAAAAAGAAAACAAAAAGATATCTTCAGAACTTGGGAGCAAAAAATGGGCAGCTTCCATTTACAAACATGGGTGTTTCAAGGAACTTACTCATTAACTCATGAAGAACATTAGCACAACAAAAATAAATGAAATCCAAAAGTAGGCTATTACTTAGTTAACAGAAAGTTGCATTAGAGATTAATGGAACTCGAATCCTGCCTTATCACTGTGTCTCAGTCACAGTGATTTCAGAACTGCATGGACGTTGCACCAGTTATATGCCAAGAAACAGCACTCAGCAGGAGCATGTTGATGGACAGACTTATTGTGGAAAACTTCAAAAGTAAAATTTGCTTGGAATAAATAAAGATGGAAAGATGTCTTCCACATTCTGCTAATATTTTTGTTGTCTTGCCTCTCATATCCCAACTTACTGCACCTTAGATGCAAATGCTTACTTATAGATTTAAACAACTTAGTTTCAGAAAGAAAGGGTGATTCAACTTCACAAAGTATGATAGTGATACCATATATAAAGGAACTTCACATAGAATGATGCCATAGTATTTGGAACTTACTGAATGATCGTGATAAACTCCCTAAGCAAACGATGAACAGGAATGCTGAAGGGAACAAAGGCGAAACAAGGTCCATTAACATTCCTGCATCCAATTAAATGTTATGGATAAAATCCAAAATTATGAAGAGTACAAAAGGGTACTAAACTAAACTTGCATCAAATTATGTAGAGATAAACTTGATAACAGGAAAGAATATAACAACCAATGAACATTCATGAGAAAATTGGCCAGGGACATAAGTGCTACAAAAATGAAGGGAACTCCAATGCCAAGAAAAATTGGTCGAGGACCCCAAGTGCACACTTATGAAAGGTTGGGGATCCCAGGTGCAATTATCCAGAAAATAACAGAAGTTTCCGTCTTGCTAAGATCGATGAAAAACAACATATATATATATATATATACACTCAAAAAATTCTACGAAAGAAATGTGATTGTAGTGGTACCAATATCATTCATAAGATCAGCAACAAGACGCCACATTTTGGCATTGCTATCCAGGTTTGCCCCCTAAAGAAGGAAGAAATCTTAGTTTTAAAGCTTATAGCTGCTGCATATTGAAAACACAGAGTAGAAAGAAAATAAACAAAGCAATCATCCACTCCCATTTACATGATTAATATTCACAGGAAGTAAAGACCTCATAACAACAGTAGCCACTGAACTCAAATGTAGTTTTCGTCCAGGACCGTAAACTCGCAACACCTCAGATATTTATCATTTCCTCATAGTTACTACTATTGCTGTGTATATGTTACACATCTATTTCCATTGACTTGACTGACCAATATTAAGGAATTCCAAGAATAAAAGAAACTTTTTCCCTGTAATTTGACATTTAGAAAGTAAAAAATCTGAAACAGCAAAATTATGTGTCGAGACTCGAGCTATGAAATAAGTTAGGAGCAATCAGGAAAGCCAGTCTACCTGGTAAAATGTAAATAAGACACCTCCAAGCATTCCAGTTAAATCTCTCAGAAACCACTGAAACAGTTTCAAAATTGTGACGTTTAGGAAGCTTATACTAATCAACACATGAAACTAGAAAGTCACACAAAAGATAGGCTTACCTGAAATGTAGCCCCAATAACAGTAGCAGATTTTTCACCTACTCCAATAGCACTTAAAAGAGCCTGAAATAGAATGCAAACACCCAAATGAGCAATGGATAGCAATACAAAAGGTTAACATGCATGGCTGTGTAGTTAATAACTCACCTGGGTGGAGAGCATTGTTCGCACATATGTTGAAAGGCCCTATATAAAATAAAATCATGAACAGTCTTGTTCAATTTGAGAAAAGATCCGATTTGAAATGTGAAGTATAAAAGTAAATGATAACAAACCTGCAACAAGTCCCATATTTGAAAAGGGATATAATCTGGAGTCACACTGCTCGGAAACCCCTGAATTTTAAGCACAATATCAAAGATAGAGTCATGCTGCTCGCATAATCAGAATTGATAATAGAATGTTATTCTCGCGTCAGTTTTTTTGAAGGGGGAAAAACTACGGTCTTGCCTATTTTTCAGCTGAAGAAGTATAAACATTTTTCCTGACCATTTCAAATTCATAATCATAACATAAAAGAGCAAGCTTATTTAAGTTAAAACATTATAACTCAGATTAAACGATTATCTTTCTAATGTGAACTCAAGTATATGAACATAGGCACGAAATGAGTACGCAAGGTCCCAGCTTGGAAGCAAAAAGTACATCATCTTCAATGTTTTGTGCCTTTCAGTGTATTATTGCCAAACAATGGCTAGATCAAATTGCTTATGGCGTAAAGCAATTATCTGGTCAGGGTACAATCTTTTAACAATTAGGCACTATACATGCGAAGCACAAAGAATATTAGTACTTTATTTCCTGCACGATACCTATACCTGAAATTTTTATTGTATAATTGAGAAGCAATTATCTGTTTTTAAAGCATAAGGTACTCCACATGCACAACCCAAACAACATTAACATTCATGCTTCCTTCATTTTACTTTGACCTGAAATTTAAATTAATTAATTGAGAAATAAGAGAAATTGCCTCGGGAACAAAAGCGTCGAGAAATCGCCGAGAAAAATGGTTGAATCGGCTGGCTGATTTTTTAACGGAATCTCGAGTGATTGTGATGGTGGCGGTTTTTGTGAGCTCCGATAACGCCGTTCCGTTCCACTCCTCGATTACAGTATATTCCGGCGAGAGATGCTTTTTAATGTTTTCTTCTGCCATTTATGTAGATTTTATTTTAGCTCTCTGAAACTGTTATGCAGAAGAGCGTTGACACCAACGTTTTTGTAATTTGCCTTTTGTCTCCCAAATATGTGAGTTAATTGTTCCAATGGTCACTCCATGTTTTTTATTGGTGATTGAAATTTAAAATGTCGAGTTTTAATCACTAAATTTAGATTTAAATTTATGATTGCTCATTAAAATTGAAAATATCGAGTTTTAGTTATTAAATTTTGAAAAATATTGTACATTACTTACTGAATTTTGAAAAATACTTTACATTACTCATTGTAAACTCGATATTTTTCAAAATTCAACAGTTATACTAGTGAGTAACATACGACATATTTCAAAGTTCAGTGATCAAAACTCAACATTTTAAATTTCGTTGAGCAATCTAAAATATGTACCTAAATTTAGTAAGCAATCAAAGATATTGACTTAAGTTCAATAATCAAAACTCGATATTTTAAACTTCAATAACTAATCAAAGAAACAATTAACTCCAAATCTATTTACCCTGTTAAAATCCCATCTAATTGGCAATGTCAAATTTCGATTTTTTAAAAATTAACAATTATATTTTTGAGTCCCTAACAGTTGTAAACTATAGCAATTAAATTCTCATTTAGTTTTGGGAAAATTGTAGCAAAGGTCCCAAACCTTTGAATTTTTTATGGACTTTATCTTAATCTTTAATTTATGTCATCAACAGTCCTAAACTTTTAAAAAATTTGCACCTTGATCAAGAAAAATGTATTTTGACCAAATCTAAAGAGGTCAAAATGGTAAATTCATCATTATTCCATATAAAACAATTAAAATAATTAAAACTAAAAAAAAAATGGAAATGGAATTGTTCATCTTCCTTACATCTCCAACCCCATCCCCAAACCCGCTAAATCAAAACCAAATCAATTTGACCTCATCATCGCCTTCTTTCACAACTACGCCACTCGTTGTCACAACAATGGTACTTTTAAGTTTGATCCAATCAAAGGACCTAAATTCCACTTTGACTTCCAAAGTCATGAATATTATGATATTGACCTTTTGTATGGTAAAAGACAAAGATGCCCTTAAATATTTTGTACAATTACAAAACAATATATTGTTGAAAAGACTATACTACTCTTTTAATTAATAATTGAAAACCAAACACTTCCCCACTTATAAAAACTTTAAAACGAGCTTCCAACACAGGAAAAACTCTCATCTTTTCATCTGCTTAAACATCAAAATCTAGAAAAACTTTGAAACGTTGAAGTCGGAAATTTTTTTCATATTAATTACTTCAAATCGGTAAGTACATTTACGCATGTTTAATTTCGTTTTCAATAAATTACGATACGTTTGAATAGAGAAATTTTATATCGACATAGTAATTAGCATAAATTTTTTTTAATAGATCTTACCTATCAAAAAAATTGAACAGATGTATAACTTTAGAACCGTATTCTCCTGCGCAAAAACAGCCAAACTAGCTATTTTGGCTGTTAACAGCCGAACAGTCAGCTATTAAACAGCCAACAGCCAATTAACCGACTCTGCACTGATTCTTGTTGGCATTTTTCTTATAATTAATAAATGAAGTTGATTAAAACCATTTCCTCATGCAAATATGATAATCTCCATGTGTTATTTCGGTGATTTCGAATTGAATGAAAGTAATCGGTGGGAATGGAGATGGACGAGTGACATACGTGGTTGTATTGCAATTCCCATTACAAAGAGTACACCATACTTAGAAATGTACCACGATTTACAAATAAGCTGAATGTCGATCAATCTCAATACGATATGCAATTGAGATATCTATTCAACGGTTATGGGGATTCATCCATTTCGATGCCCCCGGTATTCGTTACTAATGATGCTGAATTGAATTATCTATTAGAATTGAATAAAATGTATCGGACTCCGACTGTTCTTGGTGTGACTTTAATTACGAAGGATGTTATCAAAGGTGAACGCGAAGATTCAAATAGGGCGGATAACAATGATCAAGGTTTTTGGGAGACAGTGGAGATAGTTCCTGCGGATGATGTGGGTATTCCTAAGACAGTTGCTTCTGATCGTAATGTCGCTGTTACACGCAGAATTCCGTCGACAGTTGAAAACAATGAGAATATAAACGAGTTTACAAATGAGAATTTGATTGCTTTATCCCGACAGAGACACGAGCCGGGTGGGAGCTCAGAGGTTGGAACAAGTGGGCCGTCCTCCAATTCTTCCCGTGTGGCTCCCGATGATGAGGAATTGCAGGTCGAGCAACTGTTTGAAACCAAGAAAGATTTGCAGGAAGCTGTGCACCAACTGGCATTAAAATATAACTTTGAGTTCAAGGTAAAGAAATCAAACAAGTCATTGTTGACAGTTTCTTGCGTCGAAGACAGTTGCAATTGGTGCTTGAGAACAACTAAGATGGACACGAATGAGTGCTTCGTAATTCACAAGTATTCACGAGAATATACTTGCAAAGTGGGAATTCTTCGAAACGATCACAGGCAAGCTCGAGCATGGTTTATTGGTCGACAGATAATGCACAAGTATCAAGATCTATGGACGATCTACAGACCTTCAGACATCATTAACGACGTCCGTCGAGAGTACGGAGTGGTCATGAGCTACCAGAAAGCGTGGAAGGTCAAAAAATGTGCGTTGGAGGATTTAATGGGATCGGTTGAAAAGAGCTATGCTAAATTGGCTAGGTATTGCCATAACATGGGAACAACTAATCCTGGCACGACATTTTTTATTGAGACGGGGGGCGATAATTGTTTTAAGTATTTCTTCATGGCTCTTGGACAATGTATTCGGGGTTTTTGAAATGCAATGCGACTCGTAATTCTAGTTGATGGTACAACTCTGAAAGCTAAATATCAAGACAAATTAATTATTGCTACATGTCAAGATGCCAACATTCAAATTTACCCTATTGCATTCGGCATAGTCGACAGGGAGAATGATCTGTCCATGCGTTGGTTCTTTTCTAAATTGAGGGAAGTGATCGAGGAAGTCGAAGACCTTGCCTTTGTAATCGATCGGGGACAGTCTATAATAAACGGTATTACTGAAGTTTTTCCCGGGGCACATCACGGGTATTGCATGTACCATATACAAGGTAATTTGAAGACTAGGTATCGAGGCACAGGCATCGTTTCATTGTTTAGGAGAGCAGCTGAAGCTTACAGTGTTGAAGAGTGTAATAAGTTCATGCTCGAGATAGGAAGTAAATCATTATCGGCGTTGGAGTATCTGACGAAGATGGGGATCGAACATTGGGCGCGATCATACTTTCCAGGACGTCGATACAACATGATGACGTCGAATAACGCGGAGTCTCTCAATGCATTATTTAAGAAGGATCGAGAGTTACCAATTCTCACAATGATTGAGAACATTCGTAACAAGTTACAACAGTGGTTTCATGACCGACGTGCGGCATTATAGAGTTGCACTAGCGTGTTGGCCCCAACTCAAGAGGAGAAACTGTTTAAGGTGGCAGATGTTGCGAGGAAGTTGAATGTGGAAGCACTAGATGAGTTTCGCTTCTCCGTGCAATTTGCACGTAATACGGCATAAATGGTGGATTTGACTGATAACACATGCACTTGTACGAGATTTTAGTTTGAAAGTTTTCCATGTGAGCATGCAGTTGCGGTGGCCATGTATCGAGACTTTGCTGCGAGAACGTTATGCTCTTTGTATTATATGACTGAGTCTTGGAGAACAGCATATGCCGAGACTATATTTCCTCTACCGAATGAAGTCGAGTGAGAAGTTCCCGAGCACATTCTCCCATTTCATAATTTGTTATCACCAGCAGTTGAATCGCATGGTCCTAGATGTCCAAGTACATCTAGAATATCATCTATCGGAGAGTTTTCTCGACCGCGTAGGTGTGGCCGGTGTAGAGTCATAGGGCATACTCGACAATTTTGTACTAGTCAAATTCCCCTAAATGATGACTAGACAGGTACGTGAAATGAATAATATTTCCTTTTACTTTACATTGTTCAATATTTGTTATTTATAAATCTTCCATATTCAATATTTATTCTTAATAAATGGTATTTATAATGATTCATATGAAAAAAATAGTTCCATACTCGGTATACGTGTAAAATAACAAAAAATAATTAAATTTCCAATTTGAATGTTATATACATTGAACACAAATTTTCAATTATTTCATAATTACAAAAATAATTAAATTTACAATTGAAATGTTACATATATATAAATGAAATTTACGGGTCAACATTAAATTCGAACAAATCACATGCTAGCTTCTTTCTCCAGTTCTGTATCCACGACTGGTTATTCCATCAACCTTATGTCCTATACTTAAAAATTTAACGTACTTAATGGCAAATATGCCGCAGTCGCCGCTGCAATTGAACAAGAATAAATCAGTTCAGTACTGTGTAAATAAAAACTAAATCTGAAAGATGAAAACAACAAAGTTCAAACACTTACCTTACAGACTGTCGCGCTGTCATCGTGTTCCGAACGATCCGCAATCTGTCCTGTACATTTATCCCCGCTCGTGTGGCCATCATAGGAACAACTACAGCCACAGACTCTAGATTTTGCTCCAACTGGCCTTGTGTCAAACATGAATGATCTGGGTCGTACACATATATAGTCGAGTCAGCAAAAACGATCTCCAGCGTAACATAGTGTTTATTGATGTACGCTGAAATGTACATATGTGTACAACCCTCCCATGATTTTCCCCCGACACTCGGTGACAATCCTATCACCCACTCGAGCATATATTCTGGCACCGTGTACTCATTACCCATAAGTTCGAGCGACTGATACTCTATGGTAACGGCACGTAGAAACTCGGTGTTTAATATGATTCGACCATGGATATCAAATGATTTTGGATGTCTTTGAGCTCGATCTCGCAGCATGTCCATGGCCAGGTCGATGTGCTGCAGCAGGAAACACTAAAAAAGTATGAGTTATTCATTTAATAAACACAAGGTCACATATACATAAAAAACACGAAATGAATAGTTCACTTATATCGTCAGCGAGCCAAGCTCCCGCAGTGGTGATATCGTGGAACCACTTGTAAGGGTCCGAGACCGTCCTTTGACCTATCGTGCGGCTAATTTTGTAAAAAACAGGGAAATGTTTTATAAGCGTAGACGAGTTAGCGTACAGTGCTTTATTAAAATCATACAAATAATTCTCCTCCATTCTGTCTCTAACGCTTTCCACTTGGCATTGTCCACCTCTTTGAATAAGTTCGGGTACGTCCCATCGATGAAATTTCTTCTCTTGGCCTCAGCCGTGAAGGGGGAAATAATATACTGTGACGGCACTCTCAACCTCTTGCCGACCACCTCCTCCGTCTCGTCAACATCATGGGATAGATCGTCAACCCTCTCTGTCAACTCTCATCCCATATCGTCGACCCTCCTTGTCAAATAGTCGACCTTCCCTGCCAGATCGTCGACCCTCCCTATCAACTCTCGTCCCAGATCATCTACCCTCTCCGTCAAATCTCGTCGTAGCGCGCCGACCTCCTCTGCTATAAATCCAGTCAAACGGGCATACAAATCATCACTATACCCTAGAGACACACGGGGAAGGTGTCTGGACGGAGGTGATGCCAATGGCGGCGGTAATGGCCTCGGCAGAGGTGATGCCACTAGCGGCGGTGATGCCCTCGACGGAGGTGATGCCAATGGCTGGGACGATACTCTCGACGGAGGTGATGCCAATGGTGAAAGCGATGCCCTCGGCGGAGGTAATCGTCGATCAGCTGGACCACCCTCCTACATAAATAAAATGAAAAATTATTCAATAAATTTATACGTCGACGATATTTAATAAATTATATTTCATTCACATACCCAATCTCGGTCCAAGCTCAGATCAGACATCTCCTTGTCTGGGGTGTGCGGAACGCCTAAATCCCGCACAAGACCCCGAGCCTCCTCTTCCATCGACGGCGCCAACTCAGGTATGACTTCAAGTTGACATATTGACATTTCAACTACTTAACGATCATGTAAACAAAATTTTAAATTACGTATAATATAAATCACAAATGCATAATATTTACCTGAGGATCGTCGAGGAGGGCCGATGTCGAGGAGGGCCGATAACTGCTTCCCAGTGGGACATCCCTCCGCTCGCAATGATCTCCAATGATGCATTCGAGGGCAGCGTGTCTCCCCTTGCTGCGCAAAGCGGGCCCCCAGTACAAGAACTGTCTCATACACCCAAATCTGTAACACATACACTTATTAAGCATCAATGTAATACACTAAAACTTTAACTTTGATTATATTAAACATTTACCTGCATCGCTAAGGGCAATCCATATGTATCGTATTTACGCATCGACCCCCTGGGCCTCAAGTGCGATCTGGTGAACACATGAACGGTGTCTTCGTAGCATCTTCTTCCCCATGGATAGTTGTTGAACGCATCGATGTCGTCAACAACTTGTAAATGAAAAATGTCGATGGCAGTCTTTTTGTGATGACACCTCATCACACTCTCGAGGATGTAGACCAGCCCAAGCTTCAATCTATCTAGCATATGGTCGCACCCCCTGATCGCGACCATCAAGTCGGGTAGAAGCACCGACCCATGTCCCTGGAAGTACGTCTCGTACAGCCTATTGTTTCTCTCCATGGCTGCATCATCGCCCGCAATCCTCAATCCAGTGATCAATGTAAACTCAAATATCGAGAAATTGACGACCTTGCCCCCGAGGTCGAGCTGGAGGGAATTGCTGTCGATTGGCCTCAAAAGCCGACATAGAAGTGCATCAATGATTTGTCCTGAGTACTGCACCTCTCGCAACTGGTACAGTGGCCATAAAAAGGACTGTCGTAGCATATCTCCGTGCTGATCATCGAGCAGCTCCAACATAGCAGTAAAACTCTCAAAGCTACTGTTCCAAGTAGCTTTCTCCGACATCCGTCTCAATTCTACATTTAAATGACACTTCATCCTGCAAAAATTCAAATGTTATAGCATTGAATAAGCGATAACAAAAGAAAGCATAATCTCACAAAATCAAGGGAACCGAACTCTAACTAACCATACAATCACAAATATTACATTTGAAAAATATATTTACAAAAAACAACAAATCAAATTAAATGTATTGTCAAAAAAATTAAAGAATGTAAATATTATTTAAATAAATTGAAAAAAAATCAAAGATTTTCATAAAAGAACAGTAAAAGGAACAAAACAAATTGTTAATTTCGAACAATATTATATATTCAATTATTAAATTATATAAAAAAAGAAATTATAAAAATTAAATAATTAAAAAAAATAATTATCATTTGGAAAATATATTTACAAACAAAAAATTTCAAATTAAATATATTTTCGAAAAATGTAAAGACTATTTATATTATTTAAATAAATTTGAAAAAATAAATTAAAGATTATTTCATAAAAAAAAAAGGAACAAGACAAAATTGTTAATTTTAGAATATTTCAATTATTAAATTATATAAAAGACAAATATAAAAATTAAATAAATAATTACTTTACATTTTCAAAAAATGTAAAGACTATTAATATTATTTAAATGAATTTGAAAAAATAAATTAAAGATTATTTCATAAAAAAAATGAACAACACAAAATTGTTAATTTTAGAATATTTCAATTATTAAATTATATAAAAGACAAATATAAAAATTAAATAAATAATTACTTTACATTTTCAAAAAATGTAAAGTCCATTTATATTATTTAAATAAATTTGAAAAATAAATTAAAGATTATTTCATAAAAAAAAAAAAGGAACAACACAAAATTGTTAATTTTTAGAATATTTCAATTATTAAATTATCTAAAAGACAAATATAAAAATTAAATAAATAATTACTTTACCTTTTTTTAAAATGTAAAGACTATTCATATCATTTAAATAAATTTGAAAAAATAAATTAAAGATAATTTCATAAAAAAAAAAAGAATCAACAATGTTAATTTTACAATATTTCAATTATTATATTATATTGACAATGATAAAGATTAAATAAATAAATAACATAATTACTATTTAATCAAATAAAAAATTTAATTAATTACAAAAATTATAAAAAACAAATAAAAATTAAATATATAACAGTCTGGGCCGTTAACAGTCGGGTAAACCGACTGTTAACTGTCGGCTGTCGGAAATCGTCATTCCTGACGACAGAGCTCCAAAAAATGCAAAAAATGGATTTTTCACCCTCCCAACATGCCCACAATCTAACTACTCATGCCCGTGGATCTAATTAAACCGAATAATGTAAGGAAAATGCTAATTTTACCTATTCAATAAATTTTCTACTGAAACAAAAAGTGATGAAAACTAACTAGTTATTTTATTTCCGGTGTAGATGATGGTCGTTGATTACGACGTTGATGTAGTTTCCGGTGGTTGATCGGTCAAATTTCTGGGGACTATTCGTTGGTCGGTCAAAATTTTTCAAACAGTCTGAAGGGTAAAATCGCCTTTTACCGTGAAGTGTTTTTTTTAACTTAATTTTTTTCTTAATTCATTTAATGGGTCAAAGGCCAATGTCAAATTTTGCTACAGTGGAAGAGCCATTTTCGTGTATTTCCTCATTACAACATCTTACACATGCCTTCCTCCTTAGATAGTACACCACCAACTCCTCATCTATAAGATGAAGACTAAATCCTGGTGCCAAAGAAGTGGGTGGTGATGCCCCCCATTGCCGCTATCGACGCTGCTATACCTGCAATTTGTACCATCTCATAGACCATCTTCACTCTCAAATTGATTATAATCCGAAACAAATAATAAATCAAGACACAAATAAAAACTCATCATGAAAATGAATAATTATAGTAGTGGGTTTGGTTAAAATGAAGAAGATTAGAAGGCAGGTAAAGTTAAGATTTGGAAGAAAATGGAGAGAAAAATGAGTTTTTTTTTTCTGTTTGGGGTTTGCATGTTGATTAAGAAATGCAGGGAGTGCACTATGTGTGGTATGAATGCTTGCTTGACATGGAAATCTTCACTTGAATCAGATCCAGATGCCCAGTTTGCAAGGTCGAAATTTATAATAAAGTCGATGATGTCGCGATGGCGAGTGGCACCGGCTATGGAAAAAGGCAACGACTAGGGCAAGTTGGGGTGTGTTGGGGAGGATGAACGGGTCCATTTCCTTTTACCCTTTTTGGGGGTTTTTAAAATTACTTCAGTTGTTTTATGTCGAATAATGACCAATTTACCATTTAGCCCTCTTTAAATTTAGTCAAAACACGTTTTCTGAGTCAACTAATGGTTACATTTGGGCTGCTAGTGGCACAAACTAAAGATTAAGGTAAAATCTTTAAAAAAATTCAAAAATTTGGAACAGTTGCTGCAATTTTTCCTATGGTCTCTGTCTTTATGAGGATATTTTTGCTTGCTAGTCATAAAGGTCTGAGAAGACCCAGCATCGCTAGGGGCGACCTAGGATAATGCTATAATATAATGAAACGATTGAGAGTAAATTAGTATTTCCTTGTACAAAGATAACACAAACAAATTTATAAGGGGTTAATTTCACGAACGGTCACTGAACTATAGAGAAAATTACAAAACGTTCACTGAAGTTTAAAACTTTCAATAACGGTCACTTAAATTTTGGTACGCTTTCAAAAATGGTCACTGAAATTTAAAAACTTGTAAAAACGGTCACTGAAATTTAAAAACTTTCAAAAATGGTCACTGAAGTTTAAAAACTTTCAAAAACGCTCACTGAAGTTTTTTTCCAATTTTTTGGGCTACTTTTACGACAATTTTTCTATCATTTTCGATCATCGATACCACCACATTTTGATACCATTGAAAAGCCCACAATGTCCTCTTCCATTACTATCTAAAATCTCCCCATAACTCCAAGGAATTTGACCGAAAAATTGCCGCAAAAATCTCCAAAAAAAAATCTGAAAATCTGCCAAAATCTTCAAATTTTTGGACGATTTTTGCGGCGATTTTCCTGTGAATTCCGACCACCAAACCGGCTAATTTTGGGTGGTAATTGAAGAGGAGATTGTAGTATTTCCAACAGTATCAAAATTCGGCAAAATTGATGGTCGGAAGTTGCCGAAAAATTGCCACAAAAGTCGCCCAAAAAACTGAAAAATTTGCCCAAATTTTCGCCTTTCCGAGTAGCCAACTTTGTGGGTTTATTCCGGTAGAATCTATTGGATTTTGGGGGATATTTTTCATAGTAATTGAAGAGGACATTGTAGGCTTTCCAACGGTATCAAAATCTGATGGTATTGGTGGCCGAAAGTTGCCAGAAAGTTGCCTCAAAGTAGCCCATAAAATCTGAAAAATCTGCCTAGATTTTCGCCTTTTCGGGTAGTCAAATTTGTGGGTTTATTTCGGTGGAATTCTTTGGAGTTTGGGGGAGATTTTTGATGATAATTGAAGAGGACATTGTAAACTTTTCAATGGTATCAAAAGCCAGTGGCATTGATGGTCGGAAGTTATCGAAAAATTGCCTCAAAAGTAGCCTAAAAAATCATCCCACATTTTCGCCTTTTTAGGTAGCCAATTTTGTGGGTTTATTCTGGTCAAATCCTTTGGAGTTTGGGGGATATTTTGGATCGTAATTTAAGAGGACATTGTGGGCTTTCCAACGGTATTAAAATTCGGCAATTTTGGTGCTCGGAAGTTGTCGAAAAATCGCCACAAAATTGGCGCAAAATATCTGAAAATCTAGATAGATTTTTCAATTTTTTGGGCGAATTTTGCCACAATTTTCTAGTCGAATCCCTTGGAACTATGGGGAGATTTTGGGTGGTAATTGAAGAGGACATTGTGGTCTTTCCAATAGTATCAAAATTTGACGGTATCGGTGATAGGAAGTGGCCAAAAAATTACTGCAAAAGTAGCCCAAAAAACTGAAATTTCAGTGACCATTTCTGAAAGTTTTTAAACTTCAGTGACCATTTTTTAAAGCACCTGGAAACTTAAGTGACCGTTACTAAAAGTTTTAAATTTCAGTGACCGTTTTGTAATTTTTGCCTAAGTTCAGTGACCATTTGTGAAATTAACCCAATTTATATGCGGTCCAAATTTACGTCTAAGACTTGCTTGTTTATCGAGAAAATATTGGAATCATTCCAGCTAATAGCTATCCAAAATTTGAAATGGAAGACTTTATATTCAGTTAAACGGATGTGGCTAATTTCGATGCTTATAATAAGAATTTAAATGCCAACATTTTGTATCATAATAGTTAATTGTCATATTTAACAGTAAACACAAGAACTAAAATGCTCGATATATTTCAAGAACTCTAATGTCTAATCAAGAATTGTTATAAATAGCCTCCCGGGGCACAGTTCAATTGGTGGATCAATCAATATTGGCTTGCTTCCAGCGGCAGGGTGGAGAGTTCGATTCCTGGTGGGAACCTACGGCCAAAAAAATTTGGTATGGAGCAATCACTATGGAGGAGTGTCTCTTGTGCGCAGAAATGTACAGTCAATGGGGAGAACTTGTGATCCAGTTGAGGCATATCCCGCGATTTACCCCCTCCAAAGTTCTAGGGACATGGGTCTTGGAGGTCCAGGATTTAGTCTGGTAAGTTGGGATACTTGGATATCAAAAATAAATAAATAAATAAATAAAAGAATTGTTATAAATATATTTAGGAGGAAGAAGAGAGTGAAACATCAAACAAATACCAAAGAAGAACTTCTGACCACATCGTGAGAACACTATCCCAAAATATCATTCTTGATGTTGTTTATGAACACATTATCAAATAAACTTGAGGACTTGACAAGTCTTACTGAATCTACATCGAGCAAAGATGAAAATTCATAAATGAGCAACAAAAACACTATAACCTGAATTCTTAGGATTCTAAGAGGAAACATATAGAAGGCAAAAAGCTACAATACACAATTGTATCATCTTTGAGTTTACAAAAAACTTTCGGGATGAAAAATTCGAGACTATATTGTAAAAGTAATACAATTTCATTCGATCAACCTCACCAAGCAAGTTCCATGAATTTTCATTCATTAAACAAATAATATGAACAATTTTTTTAATATTCAAAAGCTGGAAACCTGCACTAAAAATAAAAATAAAACAAATAATAATAAAACATAGAAGGCTCAGATACGCATTTTTTCATCCGAATATTAGACGTACGTGAAGACACCCCGTCGCCACTTACATGCGAATTAATCTGCCACTAAACTGCTCGTGCGACTGTGGTTTTTCTTAAATATTTATATAATATCTTATGTTATTCTTAAAGTTCTCTCGTTTTCTACTAGACGTGCCAGTGTCCAAACTCTCGAATTATGATTACATTATGTTACCTTTTATTTTTGGAAAAAAATTCTGGTTATATATAATTGAGTCGCTTTCAAATCTTGATAAGACAGAGGCAACAAAGTTTTTATCGTAGTTACCAAGCTCAACCTGAAAATCAATCGAGTCAAGGAACTAGGTCATTGATCACTAGTTGAACTGATGAATCAGTGGCAAGACCAGTGTCATTATTTAAAAAAATAATTTTAAAAAATTAAAGTATAAAATTTTCTTTGATACAAAATTAATGCTTTTAAGATATTTCTCACTAATTGATAACGCTCAAAATACAGTGCAGGTACTACAATATAGATTAAAGTTTCGATCAACAAAGAAGTGCTTAACAAAACAGAATAGCAATAATAATGGTTCGTTTGAGATGACTTTTGCTTTTAATTTGCCTTTTGTAAAAGAGCTTTTGAAGGAAGTTATTTTAAATTTTGTTTGAAAACTGTTTTTAATCGAAATATATAACATTTTAATTACATTAAAAGGTCATTAATCTTTCTTCATTATCACATTAACATGTCTTAATTTTTTATTTTTTTCTTTATATAAAAATATGAAAAATAAATAAATAAAGTTTCTTTCTTCATTATCACATTAACATGTCTTAATTTTTTATTTTTTTCTTTATATAAAAATATGAAAAATAAATAAAATTTTAATTTCATTTTAACTTTTGGACAGAAAGTGTCATAAGGACACTTTTTGTTGAGGGACATAAATTTGATAGTAATCAAGGTTATGGACCTTTGTTGCAATTATATGTAACAACAAAAAAAGCTGAATAAACGCTAGAAGGAGGGCTTGAACCTCCGACCTTGTGGTTAACAGCCACACGCTCTAACCAACTGAGCTATTCCAGCTTGATGATAGGCTTTTTGTTTATTTTATATTTGTTTATAATCTGGAACCGGCAGCATCAATAGGGTTTGTAGCGAGGGGGGATTAGGGCTCTCGCCCCATTTACGTACCTGCATAATTTTTGTTTTTATTTCTTATTTTTAATAATTTATTTTATTATTCTCGTTCATTCAAGTGAGACAATAATATAGTTATTAAAATTTTTAATTAATTTATTTATTTTTAAAAGTTAAATTATTCAAATATATTTTGTAAACTAAGGTTTTTATTGTTCATCATATTTCTTAGATATTCTTAGTTGTCATCTTCTATTAGGATTAAATGAATTTCATGAAATTTTTTCATTTAAAGTATTGAATTCTTAAAAAAATAAACAAGAACTTGGCGAGGCCCTGTTACCCGCCTTATACTTGACACAATTATTCAATTAAACGAGTGAACGGGATGGGGCCTCGGTGATATTGGGCTTGCAGAATTTTTTTGCCATCCCTAAACAAGGAGGACTAACCTGGAGGAGATGTTTGTATTTGAAATCCAATAAAACCTTTTCATAATAATAATGCTATTTAGTTTCATTGGAGTTGTAACCCCAATTTTGGTGGCGTCGATATGACATTAAATGATAAGTGAAATTAAATTACTCATTTAATTTCATATTTTATTTAATCTATCATCTAGCACCATAGCATTATTCTTTTCATTACAATTTGAAATCCCGAACTCATAAGATATTCAAATCTCGGACCCAAAAGTCAGCCACGCTCAATAACTCCTTTTTCCATCCATGAAAAAGATAGTTATGAAAGGGTTTTAAGACTCTAACTGCTCTCTTTTCCCAAGTAAGCCCTTTTGGAAGTTTGTCTCGCCACTGTTCAGCTTCAGTTTGTCATGAACTGTCGTCGGCATTGAGTTATCGTGAGCCCTCTCTCCTCTCTGTCTCCCTCTCTCATTCCTTGTTTCAATCCATTTTTATATCATTTTTCCTTTAGAACTTGAAGTTATATTTTATATATATTTATGGTGATTTAGTATTGTGATTTGTGAATTGTGACGAATGATATTTATTAAAATTGTAATAAGGCAAATTGGCATTATTGTCTCGTTGGTGTTCAAAATTGGAAATTGTTGTTAAAATTAAGTTTCTAAAATTTACTTTAATTCTTCATACAAGTTATGGAGCAGATTTTTCAACCTAAACAAAAGTCACAATTCTAGTGGTGCATCTAGTTCCTCCACTTCTTATAGTTGATCACACAGTTGTTAGCCATTGATAATACAAAAATGTCTCAGGCTCAATACAACATGGATAATGTTATGTCTGATCTAGGGAAATGTTCTCCTGTTGATTTATATGATCCTAATATCAGAGATGATATTACGATGGCATACTTAGAGAAAGGTCCTTGTTAACCATATGGACATGTCTTTCCAAGAAGACCGATAGGAAATAATAATTGGTGTTTTAGAAAAGATTGATTTTCTGAATTTTATTGGTTGGAGTATAGTATAGGAAATGATGAAGCTAATTGTTTGTATTGCTACTTGTTCAAACCTGATAGAGGGGGTTAAGTGAATGGACATGCATTCACTAAGATTGTCTTTAGGAATTGGAAAAGCAAAAATTCTTTGAAAGATTATATTGGTCTCTTTGATAGTGCTCATAATCAAACTTTCACTAAGTGTACCAACTTGATGAATCAAAAACCAACAAAAAAGTTATAGGATGAGATTGACCGCGGTGCTAAATTGTACTAGATTCTTCTTGATGCAAGGATTGGCTTTCCATGGTCATAATGAGTCAAAAGAGTCAGTTAATGGAAGAAATCTAATATACTGGTATGTAGCTATTTGTGAGGAAGTCAAGGACATAGTATTTAGTAATATTCCTGGAAATGAACAATTGATTTCACAAAAAATCCAAAAGGATTTGGTTAACTATTGTATTGTGGAGGCAACAAGGGCTATTATGAAGGAGATAAGAGATTTTTTGTTTTCAATCTTGGTTGATGAGTTTCATGAAAATTCTGTGAGAAAACAAATGACAGTTGTTTTGAGGTTTGTGGACAAAAGTGGACAAGTAAAGGAGCATTTTTTGCTCATTTCCCATGTCACTGATACTTGTGCCTAGTCATTCGAGGATGCTAGTGATGCAATATTTTCTACACATAGGTTGAGTATATCTAGTTTGAGAGGTCAAGGTTTTGATGGAGCAAGCAATATGTCAAGTGAGTTCAATAGGTTGAAAGCTTTGATTTTAAAGGAGAACCCCTATGCTTTGTATGTTCATTGCTTTGCTCACCAACTTCTGTTGGCATTTATTTTTGTGGCACGTAGAAATGATATGTTTGGCGATATATTTAACATGCTTATTATTATTATTGTGAATTTGGTTGGTGCATCATATTAGGGTGTAGATGATCTTCAATCAAGTTATCATTCTGAGTTTCCAATGAAACTTGATATTGGAGAACTTTGTTGTGGCAGTGATAGGTTATTAGTATGTTTAACACTATCATAGATATTCTTGAGAATATATCAGAAGATGGCATAAATTCATAGCAGAGATCAATGGCCACAAGACAGAGGAGCACTATGCAAAATTGTGAGTTTGTGTTTTTTCTTCACTTTATATTTGAAATTTTTACAATTACAGATGATCTTTTACAAGCTCTACAGAAAAAGGATCAGAATATTCAGAATGCTATGGCATTATTAGATTTGTGCAAAGTTGTATTGCAGAACATGGGGGACAATGGCTGGGATAATTTGTTGAGTCGGTTGATTTGAGTCTTGTGTTGGTAAACATATCGTAGCGCCCAACATGGAGGATATTATAGTATTGAGAGGTTGAACTAGGTGTGGAGCTCAGCAGGCAACCTATTATCATTGCTTTTATATTGATTTGTATTACTATGTGATAGACTCAATATTACAAGATTGAATGATTGTTTTTCAGAGACAACTACTGAACTTCTTACTTTCATTTCATGTTTGAGTCTAAGAGCCTCGTTTGCAGCTTTTGATAGGGCTAAGTTGCTACGTCTTGCTAAGTTCTATCCTTCAGACTTCACTACTGAAGAGCTTATATTACTCAGACCTCAACTTGATAAGTTTCTTGAACTTGTGAAAAGGGACAAAGCTTTCTATAATTTCAATAGTATATCTTGAGTAGCTCAAAAGTTGGTCGAAACAAGATGTTTTTGTTATTTTCCATTACTTTATAGGCTCATCACATTAGTTTTGATATTACCTTTGGCAAATGCAAGTGTTTTAAAGGCATTCTCTGCTATGAATCTAATCAAAGGTTACTTGTACAATAAAATGGAAAATGACTAGTTGAATGACAATTTGATGGTGTACATAGAGTGAGAGATTTTTAAAAAATTGAGAATGAGGCAATCTTACATCGCGTTCAAAATATGAGACTCTGATGAATGCAATTGTCTGGGCTTACAGTTACCGAATGATGTTTTATCATGTAATTTTTATTATTATTTTGGGTTGTATTGAATTATATTTTCATATGTATATGATTTTTAAGTTTTAGTACATTAATAATTTTTAATATTATTTAATAAAATATTAATAAACGACTTCGTTTTTAAAATCGTTGACGGTCGACGGCCAACTGTCAACAGCCAACAATCGCCCTAGTTCCCAACTAGGGATATCAAATTGATTCGTTGGCTTGGACCGTCCATGACTTGGTCCGAAAAAAGTCCAAGTCGGCCCGGCTTGAGGCTCAATGAATCTTGGGGTGTTGGGTTGAGCCTCTGGCTCAAAAAAATAGCAGCAAAGGCAGCTGCACATAAAGGGAAAAAATTTGAGCCTGCTCAACTCTGTAAGGTCCGAGCCGAAAGCTCGAGTCGAGGCTCTATTTTTTGGTTGAGTTTT
This sequence comes from Olea europaea var. sylvestris, assembly GCF_002742605.1. NCBI lineage: Eukaryota > Viridiplantae > Streptophyta > Magnoliopsida > Lamiales > Oleaceae > Olea > Olea europaea. The sequence continues at coordinate 183,359 of NW_019229074.1, forward strand.
TGCTCGGTTCGGGCAAAAAAAAGCCCAACTTAAAAAGGCTCAGTGAGGCCGAGGCTCGAGTTTCAGCTCGCGAGCCGACTCGACTCGACTCATCTCGTTAACACCCCTACTCCCCACATTCCTAGATCCACCACTGAACTACATAAGTGAATTTTTAAATGTGGAAGTTAGGCACTTTTGTTCATAACTCCTCATTGTAACTAGGCACTAAAACTCTTTAAAGTATGTCCTATGACTTCAATTTCTTCATATCAAT
>NW_019229074.1:185331-222912 GCF_002742605.1 Olea europaea var. sylvestris
GCCATTCCCAGTATCATTCCTCTCAATGGGAAATGTCGTGATAAATGTGGCAGTGTCCCCATAAAGTTTCCCTTTGGTTCGGATTCTGGTTGTGGGCATCCTGATTTTGCTAGGTACATAAAATGCAGTTTTGGAACGCTCCAGTTCTCAACTGGTACTGGTATTTACGCAGTATCTTCAATAGATTACTCAAGTAACACCATTGTCATTACAGACCCCCTCATGTCGACCTGTTCGTCAATGCAGAACTCCGGAAGCTTTACCTTGGAACGTAAAAGCCCATTTACCCTATTGCCAGATAATATATTTGTTTTGCTCGGATGTTCTACAACATCACCCGTGTTTGATCGAAATACGGACTTTTGTGATACGGGTTCGGGTTTAAATGTTTGTAGAGGTTTGTATTCTTGTAGATCAGTTGAAGGAATTGGACTAGAACCAAATGGGGCAATATCCACTTGTTGTGTTTATGATCCACCAAGTGCACTTGGTCCGGGTTACGGTTTGGATCTTCCTAAGCTCCAGTGTTCATCATATTCAGCAGTTAATGGATTTGGAGGGGATGAAGGGGATCCTATGAAATGGCAGTATGGGATTTCTTTGCAGTACAACAACTCTTATTACAGTAATGCATGCAAGAATTGTGAGGACAGTGGAGGCTTTTGTGGGTTTTCTGGTTTAGATGAATCCTTTGCTTGTATTTGTCAGAATGGGATGAACACCACCATCAATTGCTATGGAAGAGGTTTTGTTTTGTTTTTTTTTTCTTCTGATCATATTTTCAACACATCCCTTCACGTGAGTATTGAATTATTCTTTCATCAATATGTGCACACAGCAGTGATATTTGTTCTTGATGTGATCAGGATATGCTTGGAGTGGGACATGGAGGCACAAAATTCAAACCAAAGTGTGGATGGGAGGTAAAAAAAAAAAGCAATCCCTTTTGGCCTTTTCCCCCTCGACGTTGTGTTTCACTCCCTTTCAGACAAAAATCATTCTTTGACCAATGATTTGGTTGAAAATTTTCTTGCTTTTACATTTCTTTTTCGCCCTAATGTGGACTTTTGCTTAAAAAGTAACACACCGTATATATGAGAAACGAAAATGTACAGGCACCTCACATGCTAGGGGAGGGCGTGGGGGTGGGGGTTATTTTAAAAAAAATCACCCCCCATAATGTGTGTGATCTGTACAGGCCCTATGAAACAGAGCCTGTATCCCACTTCTACTGTGTCAATTAAAACACCGCATATGATCAAATTGCACTTTAGGCCCTTGTTCGAACCACATTATTTTCATGAGAATGCACTTTTGAATAGTGTATTGATAAAAAAAAAATTTTAAAATTTTGAATTTGCGTGTAATGTTATTTTATTAAAGAATATTTGATTAAAATAATATCAAATTACCTTTTAAGAATGTATTTTTTTTTTTTAAAGAATATGGGTCTAAGAGGGCGTAGCTATGGGACATGTGATATTTCAACCATGTTGAATCTTGACCCGTTTTATGTAAGTTAAACAAATATGACATGTTTGGTAAGGTAGACTAAAAAGATTAAGAGAAGAACAACAAAAATTTGAAACCTTTTCCAGTATATTTTCGAAGGTGTGAGGTGTGTATGGCAATCCAAGCCCAATTACTTCTTTTATACGTTGGTTAGGCCCCATTTTTTTTTTTTTTTCAAAATATAATGTTTGGAATAGTATTTTTTTTTTTTTTTTTTGAGAATGCGTGGTTGAAAAATATTGAAAAGTTTTCGATTTACATATAATATTATTTTATAGAAGATTATGTGGTTGAAAATAAGAGGGGCAAAAAAATGAAAAAGAATGAGGACAAATGGGGGCTAAAAAATGATTTTTTGTAGAATTTTTTTTTCCTTCTATGTATTAGCATTTGCCCTTGTTTGAGTCCCATTTTTTGAAAAAAATAAAATTCTTGAATAGTGTTTTGGCCCATTTCAATTATACATTCTTTAATAAAATAATATTACATGTAAATCCAAATTTTTTTCTTATTTTTTAACTACATATTTTCTATCAACACACTATTCAAAATTTAATTTTTTTTTTTTTTAACAAAAGTAGAGCTCAAACAAGGCTAAAATGTTCAAAAAAAATAAAAAATAATAATAATAAATAAAATCCTCATGGCCTCCCCCATGTATTGTCGAGTTGTATTTATACTATGGTCCTCTTTGACCCACAATCGTTTAAAAAAATAAATTTTTAAATGGTGATTTAACATTATTTGAATTATACGTTCTTCAATAAAAATTGAAATAATATTACACGTAAATTTAAAATTTTTCTTTATTTTTTAACAACACATTTTCCATCAATACACTATTCAAAAATGTATTTTTATAAAAATAATGTGGCTCAAACAAGGCTCTATACCAAACATACTCTCTAATCTTTGCCTTTTTTTATTTTTTGATAGATTTATAATTTAAATTGTTTGTTCTCTCTTTTTCGATTTGGATATTTTAGGATTTTTGCTTCTGTGGACGATGTTATTCCTCTAAAGCAGCAGATATCTTTTTCGGTTCATGGCTTCTAAATCGACGACTGGACGTGGAATACTTCCACATTCTCCATGGTTTGTTTCTCTTCCTCTTCAAAATTGAAGCTACAATTAAGAGGAAATTATGTATTAATTGTAGTTGACATGGTTCACTGTTAGTTACTTTGAGGAGTTTATATTCTGTCTTGACATTCATTAATCTTTGAGACTCTGTGAAACTACATTTGTGTTACCTTAGAGTTCGGAAATTACTACGAGACGTGCACCTTGCTTGCTTGTTGTTTCTAAACAATTTCGTCTAAATTCCTATACTAGGCTCGACTATGGATCCCAACCCGGTCATCTTAAAATATCCATTGGAAAGGCGACGTACAAGACATTGAGCTTTGTCGTGGAGATGATGAAAATTTTACATTTTGTTCTTTCGACAACACTTCTCTTATTTTTGTTTCTTTACAAACAATTTATGATATAAGGTCGCTCTAACACATTGTTTGAGTACCCGAAACGAGACTTCAAAGTTTTTTTTAGGACTTTATCACTTGACGATCAAAGTATAAATTCAAAAGACATACTCGAGATTAATAAACAACGTTTTACCAGAAGCAAACAAAGAATATTAAGAAATATCAGGCGATGAAGGATACGGTTGAATTTGGGCCTCTAACGTTTAGCGTGTGGAAGCAATTAGATTGAGCAGAAACTTGTGGATGAGAGTTAATTATTTTCTTGTATTTCTTAATTCTTTATCGGAATTATATTTATAAAAAAAATGACAAATTCGAGCTGGGCTTTCGCGGTTCCAGATTTTCTGCTCTACTCCTAACAGTCGAAGAGCTTATTATTATCGAAAATTTTTGGCTTCGAGCTCATATCTCATCAAAATTCATCATATGTTTTAGCTTTTGCATGACAAGATTCTTCAAACCCCATAAAATTCGACACTTTCTCCGGCACAATCAATTAGTTTGGCAATTCACAGGTTGGTGTTTACCGGGTTCTGGGTTTGGGAAAGACTTTCAACTGAATTTTGAAATAAGAATTATTAAAATTCAGGAAAAAAAATTGGAAATGGATTTATGGATTGTTGCCGCAGCTGCTGGAGCTGGATATATAGCAAGTAATTGGCAAAATTTTTCAGCCGAAAAAGAAGGTTTAGCGGAACCTACATCTAAAATCTCACTCAGATCAGAATCACGGAATTTACTGCAGCAGATTCGAGATAGAACCTGTCCAATGCGCAGATTAGCGCGAAAAAAAGCACAAAAAGATGTAATTTCAGAGGAAAGTAATGATAAAGATGTAAATTTATTGGAAATGGACAGGTTAAATGGTGGGAATTCAGTAGCAGAAATAGCTTCGTCAAGTAGTGGAAGTGCTTTTGAAAATATTGAAGGGCATGAGGATCATAGTGGGGCATGGTTAACTAAATTGTCACCGGTGCATATTGTAGGAGAAAGTTATGTAGAAAATTCGGGATGTGATTGTGCCGAAAGTTGTAATTTCCATAGGTTTAGTAAGAACAAGCTTATTAGAATGTGTTGTGGATATTCCATGAGGTCATTGAATCCTTCGGAAATGCCTGCGTTTGTAACTGATGGAAGACAAATCATCAGAAGCTTAAGCAATGATTTACCGGTGGTAGAAGTCGAGCAAGGAAAGGAGGGGGCCAGGAGAGAAAATGGTGCTTTCTTGAAAGGAAACGATTCATCGATGACATCTTCTTCCTTGAAACAATTTGAATCAGCTGTGATCCAAAGGAAACCTGAAAAGTGCCCTGATTTGTCACGGCCGAGTGATTCTAGAGATCGGGCGTCCAGCAGAACTTTTCATTCACCTGGTTCTTCCGCCTTCTCTTGTTTCTGTGGATGTGTTTTTTGCAAATCTGATATTTATTTATTTGTTGCAATCCATTCAGTATTCTAATTTGCGCTTTCTATATTGTACTGTATATGGGGCGTTCTAAATTGTTTGTTCAAATTTCTGAAATTGGTGTCTTTAGGACATGAGTTGTGCAATCAATTTAGATGGATAAACGAGCTTCTGCAGTCTTGCTTTTGCAACTTCCTTAGCTGCATCCTGTTATTAGATAGCCGTGTTAATGTATTTTTGGACTATTTTACGTAGATAACACAGTCAATCAGTCAAATTTATGGAATATTTGGTTGGATTTATTATGTTTCTGCTGTTGGGATGAGTGATGATAGGAACCATTTTGTTTTCTATGATCACATAAGAAATATGATACCATTGCTCGATCAAGATGTGAACTTCTGATTAAGTTCCTCTTTGTTTACGAGCTTTGCTTTGGAATTTTTCAGGACATGACCAGATGCTTCTTTTCTTTGTCGGAATGACTATTGGAATAATATCTGCCACTATGGCCAGTAAGAATGAGATAGAGAATTTGAATGAGCAGATGAAGCAAACTCACAATTTAGTTCAGGATTTACACGAGGAACTTGATCATCGCTCTTATGGGACAGATGATCCATCATTGTTAATTCGAGAGCCAGTAGCGTCTTGTTCTGAAATGGAAACGAATGAATTGATCCGAGTTGACAATTTAAAGGCAAATGATAAAGAAACCGAGAATTCTGAGTTGAGAAGCAAGATTGAGGCAGAGCTTGAGGCTGAACTGGAGAGGCTGGAGCACAACTTGAAGGCGTCTAATCTGGAAAGAATATCTACTGTTGTTGATGTAAGACATTCATTCAACTTTTAGGAGATCAAATAGCCTGCATGTGATCATGAACATGAAGAAAATCAGTCATAACCATAAGGCTCTCCATTTGCCCATTTCCACTATGTTGCTTTTAGTTGCTTATTTTTTCTCTACTTCCAAAGCATTCATCTGACAATGAAATTTTAACCTCGTCCAAAGAAATACAGAAATACAAGGTTTCTTATATGAATATACAAGTTGTGCATTAAGGTCTATACAAAATTGATCTTGGGAGTTTAATGCACTTCTTGTGTTATTTTAAATATTGAACACTTCTATTCTAGCTCCTATTTGATGGCCATTATTTGGGAAAAAATGTTATGAATAGTGAATTTTTGAAGAACGTGTGGTTGGAAAAATTTTGGGGTTATGGGTAGAACATTTTGTTGAAAAAAGAAAAAAAGAAAAAAGAAAGGAGATTTGAATTAAAGGCCATCAAACCACGGCCTAGTCTATTTGTCACAGTAGACCTGCAACAGGTAGTGATAAAAAAGCCAAAACACTCTGACCCGAGCAAGTTTTAAATAGGCTCCCATATTTTGTAGAAAGCACGCGAACTTGTGGGTTCATATTGGATGAAATACTTCTGCTTGACTAGTGCTGTCTAAATGTGGCATTTAAAGTTCTTAGATTGATCACACTCAATCAAGTCATAGATATAACTTTTATCTTTCTAAGAGCTTGTTTGAGAGTGATTTTGAGAATTGATTTTTTGACCGTTAGGAGAAAAGTAGGGTCCACCTGTGAGAGAAAAAGTCAAATATGACGGCTGGAATAGTGAAATAACGGTTAAAAAATCAATTTTTTGAGTGAAAAAATCAGGCCCAAACAGGCCCTAAATGTTTTGGGAAACCTCATCAATCATAATGTTATGATGCTTTGACTTCTGAGAAATTTTTGATTGATCCATCTGCAGTTTCCTTTAAAGTTGAATTCATAGTTTTCAACTGTTTGATGCAGCTTGATCCTGATTTTGAACCGTATACTATGCAAGGAGACTTGAAATTAGCTGTGTCTAGTGAAAATTATGACTATGCATCCGAGTCTGGGCGTGATGGAACAAAGACAGCCACTGATTGCTCGCAGCCTATAAATTATGCCGTTTCCCCTCGGGAGCTGAGTTTGCGCCTCCATGAGTTGATAGAATCTAGGCTCGAAGCACACATCAAGGAGCTCGAGATAGCTCTGGAGTATAGTGAAAATGGGGCTCAAACTCTGAGATCATAGAGCAATGTCTCTGAAAGGATATTTTTCACAGTTAGATAGAATCATCTTCTCCTCCCAGAAGTCCTACATCTATACAGTAGCAATTGCACTGATCTAAAGCGTTCTATTGGATAAAATTTGAAGAAAATGGATCCATTTCACACCATGGTAAATCGAATGAGAATCAGGAGGGTGAAGATGATGACAACTAATCAGAAATGCAAAGAAATTTAAAAATTTCACGGTCAAAAGTAAAGAGAGTATATCTTAATGAAAACTAGAAAATAGAACAACAAATCCATGTATACATACATATAAAGAATTTTGAATGATGTGTTATGTTCATCAAAATGTTCGTGTCGACTTTTGAAGTAAGCTCTGCAGCATCTGTTTAGTTCAAATACTTATGAACGTATGTATAAAATTCCATTTTGTGCCACACTTAAGGGGGGTGGGGGGTGGTACAGACAGCGACTGAAAGGCATAACCAGTGCAGAGTACAAATTCTTAAACAATTGCCTCGTAATATACAATCTTAAGAAAAAGTAGTCTGAATGAAAATTGTCACGGAGAAAATGAACAGTGAGTTCAAAACTTGAGCATAAGCACGAATCTTGCAACATTGATAACATAATAGGAGAGAGACTACCATTGATGGCACTTGACTGGGTTCAACAAGCTCAAGATCTCATCGTTCTGGTGTCATAAAAAAATCTTGCGACGAATTTAGCATCAATTAATTCTGATCAATCTATATTCCCATGTACAATCTACAAAGGAAATACTTTCTTGTGCCTAAAATAAATCAAGAAGGCAAAGTACAATATTCCACAGAATGCTCCAGTTATGATAAGAACCCAGTAAAATGTAGACGGGTTATCAAAGGTTGAATCTTCGAAGTTCATTCCATAAACAGCAGTTACAACAGCAAATACAGTAGCTACGAAAGTGGCAGCCGTCAGAAGCAACTCGAATTGAATCAGCTGGTTCTGAACATTTCCCTGTTTACAAATACAAAACAAGCAAATTTTGTCTGCACTGCATATTGTTAAAGATATGAAATTTAATCATGAATTATAGTCTTCTGATCCATACCAGCTTTATGTTGATCAAATCCTCCGTATCATCGATATACTCTTTAAGCTGCAACGCCATGAAATATGAAAGAAAAATTACTTACGCCTAAGTGTCAATCATGTAGCAAAGAGAATTATTTTGACTTATTTTGCACTACTTGTTTGTAGTACAGCAATTGTGAATGTGTACTTCAATCACCAATTAAAGGCACCAGATCTACGAACGGAGTGCTCTTCTTAAGAAGCCAGTTCAACTTAGTAACTTAGGCATATAGATTATAGAGTATGCTTTGTCAAAATCAAATTGTAAACGCACGAGTACATTCCCAGTGTCAACTTAATGGATATTTTGCAATGTGGTCATGGCCAAAGAGTAATCAAGTCTAGAGAACCTCTAGAATTGATAAAGGAAAAAATGACAGTTAATTTTAGGGAAAATAAGCACTATATGCACTCAATTCATTACCAGAGTGGCAAGTTGTACAATAATCCCTAATAACCAAAACCATCTAAATTTTTATTGAATTGTCAAGTGGCGATCATGAAAACATGCCTTAGAAATTTTTGAGCACTAGTCCAAGTTGGAAAACAAAACCTTAACTTTACAAATTTGAACATGTGAGGGTCGTGTGATCTTAAGAGATTACCCTGTGCAACTATAATCAAAGATTGAGGACCAACTTGCTCCTTTTCAAAAGCTGGGAACAATGGTGCAATTTTTTTTCCTTAGTTTTAACTACATTTAAGACTTGTAAACAATATACTGGGAAGAATGATCTAACAATGGGTTTCTCACCGATAGTAACTTGTTGAGTGTGTTGTCAGTGACTATAAAGTATGCTTCCAGTAACATTTCAAGTTGATCGATGTTTTCTCCACCACTAGATGAACTTAGGAAGCTTCCATGTTTACTAGAACTAATGCTGCTGAAAGCTCTCTGCAGTTTCCGCACTCCACTACACGATCCCACAGGAGAAACGGGTGCAGATTTCGATACAACCCTTACATTTTGAGAAGTATTGATTTGATCATATAGGTCGCTGCTGGTCAATGCCTCCCTCCTTTCTTTCTTCTCCGTTAAATACATCTCAGCCATGTCTCCATCATCATCCATCAAATGTTCAATTTCATCGCAAACCTAAGAATTCAAGATAAAAGCTAACGAAGAGTACAAAAAGCAGCTTAACATATGTTCTAATGCACAAATCCATTATCTTACCTTTTGTACTCTCTGGGTCAAGGCAAGGAGGTGGCCCTTGAATCTACGCACCCGCTCTAGATTGTGAGTGCTTATGGATGATGCTAATTCATCAAGTACTGGATATATCTCCATTTCTAGTTCTTTCACCTACTAAATGCATAAAGTTCAAAGCAATGACTTAGCTGACACATTCTTTAGTGCATGTCTGTTCATCACCTAGTATTGAACATGACTTGTGCTATCCAATCCTCCCTACCACACATTCTTTAGTGCATGTATGGGATCTAGTACTGAAGATGACTCATGCTATCTAATCAGCCCTACCAAACATACTATTAGATTGCTTATTTTGTTTATGGGGGGTTATACCCACATATAGATGCTATTCAAATGTACATTATCTATAGCATTTCATCTTTTGGTAACCATGTTTGTGGATGCAAAGATTGGCAGTAGAGTTAGGACAGAAAGCCATATGTAGTAATCCTCAAATCAAAGATGGGAGAAGATTAGCGATTTGAAAAGACTTGAGTGCACAAAGAATAACGAGATTTTAACAACTGAAGGAAAGGATTTTCATTTCCTGAATGTAAATTCGGGAATCAGAAACAAAAGATTTCCTACAGAAATTTTCATAACAAATATACAGCAAGAACACTCTCCCCGAACCGATCAACCTCCACAATGAGTCACAGAAGATCCCAGATACCCATAGGCTAAATAAGACAAACTCTAGGATCCATTTGCTAGACAACTAGAAATCTCAAACAAAAACTTCTACTACTACTGCTTAAAAAAGATAATCACGTACCTGAGAATCAAGGGACGTACACGTTAGTTCCAAAGCCAGCTCCAATGCCTTGAATTCAAAAGGCAGATCATCTGAATAAAACCAGGCACATTGTAAGCTACTCCAAATATTTATTTGGAGAAATTATAGATATAAAGAAAGGAAAAATTTTGCATAAGATTTATAAGATTGGAGCAATTTATCATAATTAAAGGTAGCTAAAATACACAACTATTCAAGAAGCAATTTTAACGTCATAATAATTATTATCCAAATGAATTGTATCTTATTTTACCACTATTACAGCTGTACCTAAAAATAGCATTTGTATGGGGCAACTTAACCTTTATAATTATAGTAGACTGAAATACTGTGTTGAATTATTGTCAGTATTGAGAATAAATTTTTCATTGACAAAAAAATCTTTGTACATTATCAATTGTTACATGAGAAAAAAATAAATAAATAGAAAGAAAAGACCAGTTTTATCTTGCACAGATCTTTTCAGTATGGAAGAGGAGGACCACATGTACGGACCAATATATTGGCTCTTACAACTAAATATATGTTAAAACAGTTTTATTTTATTATTGCTAGTGCCATAATCACAAATGCTCTTGTGAAGAGATTTACATGATTCTTGACATAAATTTATTTTCATATTCTAAACATATAATATTCATATGCTTTCTTCTCTCTCTCCTTTTGACATAGTTCTGGAGGTAAGCCTTGCATGTTTCCTCCAACTGTATTAATTCTTACTGCAGGGGACGATGCCAAACCCCTCTTCTATTTGTAAGGAGGCGAAAATTAGTCCATAGACTTAGACGAATTTATATATATTCAATTAAAAATCCCAAAGTATTCGATAATTGATTAATTCTAAGCTTAAACAAAAACAGAGGCGACATTGAATGCTCGTAATTAAATACTTGCTTGTTACCAGAACTTTGAGTTCTGAATTTGTTTTAATATAGAAAATACAAGCAATCTAAACATGCATTCAAATTTCATATCTACTAATAGTAAGTATTGAATAAAATAAAGGAGTTATCCTCGAAAATTCATTAAATTATTGTCAGAATAACACTTTTAAGTCATGGAATAAGTTAATTCTAAAAGATTGTATTGAAAACAAAATTATAGGAGACCAATCAAGAGATCATTCTTCAATTTGTTAGAATCTATGATGGTAAAATCATAGAAAGAAAGCACCAGAAAATAATAAAACCAATTTATACTCTACAGGAATTACATGTACCAGAAAGAAAATGTGGATCTATGGTCGGACTTCTATCAGACGCATTCACGAAAAAGACGAACCAAATACGGTCTATGTGACAATAAACAGGCATTAGACTTTATGCAAATGCCTTCTGAACTCCCCAATGTCCCCACCACAGGGCAGCTTAAAGCTAGATAAGAAGCAAAGCAGGTGCGAAGTATGCTTCTGGGGTCAAAGATGAAAGAAATACAGATTTGCAGACTGTATATCTAGAACGTTTTAACTTTTAACCTATTGAAAATGGAAAATTTTTCCTCAGTTTCTTGCTTTTCTTAGCCTTTCTTTCTTGATAAGTAAAAGAGAAAGAAATAATCATGGGAAGTAGTGTTTAAAACTCAGTTTTCCACTAAGGTTTTCACATTTTACATCAATATTTGTTGCCGTGAGAAAATAGACATTTCCATAAAATCTTGTAGTCAACATGTACAACCACGTTCCTTGTACAGATAGAAATGTCCTGCCTAACGCTGGTACAAGCATTTAGAGATTTACAGCAAGTCAGTAACCTACTTTGTTGTTCCCTTTTTATATTAACATCTCCTTGGAATTTCTATCAGGCTGATTCATGTTAACTTTAGATAAATGGAAAGGAATGATGAAGGTGAAAAAACAATAACCTGTTCTTCTCATTGACTGGTACAGTTTTGACCAATTGCTGGTTAGCTTTAATAATTTAGAACATATGTATCAGAAAACCATTAAATTTATCTCTCTAGATGATAAAGAAATACTCCCATTTCCGATCAATTAGATGCAGATAATTATCTTAATATAGAGAGTTCAATAGACTTCTAACTAAGAAATATTTTTGGGTTCAACTTCTTACTTTCTATCCACTTATTTTCCAGTCTTCACATTATGGCTTCATATTGTCAAGAATGTTAATATTTGAAATTTATCTCAATGTTCCAAAGACATAAAGAACATAATTTCAAGTAGAGATCAAGATTTATCACTCAGTGGTTCATAGCAGCAAAATGACACAGTCAACAATGGAAAAATTAAACATCTTATACAAACTAAACTATTTTACCAGGTTGATCTTTAGATGTCTGAAGGCGTCTGCACAATTCAGACTTGTACTTTAGCACAGAGCCATCAAGTGAATTCATTAGTATAACCTCATCAGCCGTGATTATACATCTAATCTGTTCAAGACTAATGACAATAGCCTTCTCTCGACCTAATATTGTGTAAGGATAGATAAACATCGGGTCCAAAAGCCTGAGATCTCGAGAAGGTAAAGAGCAATGCCTCATTACAGTAAACTTATCCAGTTCCAAAACTTTTGAATTGCCAGTGTGATCAATCTTTATCCAAGAACGACTTCCAAGATTATGACCTCTCTTCTTAAAGCCAGAAAAACCAGATCCATGAACGTTATGATTCCCATGTCTATCTGAATGAAATCTTATGGAATTGAGAGAAGCAGCAGGTTCACTAATATCAAAAATGACAGAGGGAGCTCGGGATTCTGCCATTTGCTTTCACTTTTTTCTTCTTTAGTTGAGCCAGAGTTTGAAGAGTTTTCTTCATCAGTAAAAAGCAAAAGCTGTACAAATTCTAGATGTTACTTATCTCATGCAAGCTGACACTTTAATCCAGTAATTCTTAGAGCTCTTTGTATCAGCTATACCCATCCTCTTTTGTTGTAAATCCTAGAAAATGAAATGAAAAAGTGAACAAACCAACAACAATCGCAAGATTTGACTTAATTTTTTTTATAATCTAAAACAAGAAGCACAATAATACACATAAAATCATAGCACAGTCTAAATACCTCCAGAAGTTTATATATAATATCTCCTTTTTCTTTCTTTAGAAAAAATGTACCTCTAAACCTCTCCAGTGTTAAAAGTTATTCCATAATGAGAGTTACAGACATATGACTTCACTTATACACATAGGAAGTGGGCAAATTGGAAACTCGGTAATCTTCTTTTGAATCATAGCCATATCCAAACAAATAAAATAAAATAAAATAAAAATATCAGTGATAATAATTCCAGTTGAACATGATGTTTGCTGGTTTTTTTCCTCATTTCCAATTATATTCAAGAAAGTTGTGAGTTTGACTTAAGAACAAAAATGGCGTCATAGTCAATATAATTCTTCAAAATACATACTTCCCAAGAATCATTATATTTAGCCCCTCTTTGGTAGAGTTTCAGTAAAAGTCATCTCCCCCTAAACTCGTCTTCAGTAATACATTATCCCCAAAACTCACTTTTCACATGTATTCTCTAAAAATCTGCACAAAAAGGTTCTTATTTCCATTTCCAATTACAATTTTAAGAAGTGAAGTGAAGTGCCCGTGCGGGAAGTGGGGTGAGAAGTCATATTATCAGACAAATTTAGAGGACAAGACAAAATCTGAGCCTTAAATTTAACTATGCTCTAAATTTATATCATACCCACATAAAAACATCAATTTTGACAACTCAACTGGAATCTGCAATGCATTACATCCCACAAGGAACCTGTAAAAATCCCCATAATCGCAAAATTATCCAACAAGCGACAAAAAGGTTCTTATTTCCATTTCCAATTACAATTTTAAGAAGTGAAGTGAAATGCCCGTGCGGGAAGTGGGGTGAGAAGTCATATTATCAGACAAATTTAGAGGACAAGACAAAATCTGAGCCTTAAATTTAACTATGCTCTAAATTTATATCATACCCACATAAAAACATCAATTTTGACAACTCAACTGGAATCTGCAATGCATTACATCCCACAAGGAACCTGTAAAAATCCCCATAATCGCAAAATTATCCAACAAGCGAAAAACAGAAAACTCTTCAGATTGATACTACTAATGCCCAATTTTCATAAGAACCATCTTTTTGCACAAATTCCATAAATATCATGTGTTGACTGCAAAGAAACTGACGCAGTGCCCCTCCCAGCAACAGATATTCGTCTTTGCACGCTCACAACCATTGAAAACACATTATATGTTCATAGAACCGCATAATTGTTATAAAGATTGTACCTTTCTTGATTGAATTCTGAATTTTCTTAGGGGGTTCTTTCCATACCTTCACTGTAACAGTGAGAGATTAAGATGAGTTTTCGTGTGCGAGAGATTTCTTGTTGTGGGAATGAGTTCGGATGGCCGCCACTCAAAATGTTTTTGTTGAACAGGTCTTTGAATCCTGAAACTAAAATGAAATCTAATTATTAAAAGTGTGAAAGGACTAAATTAACCTTCCCTTGTAATATCAATTGAAGGAAATGTGGCTTTGATTCACCTCAAAAACATATTCGTCTCCAAATTGAAAACCTTTTTCTCCATTAAATTCTCAAAAATAATATTTTCCTTCAATTTTCCAAAAACTATCTTCCCCTTGACGTCAAATACCACATCTTCTCCTTCTTATTGTGAGGGCAACAATTATGGAGGTTGTTGCTGAACAATACAGAATGGTCTACGTGGAGACCTCATGTTCATGCACCTAGCAAGCACCAAAGAATCGGTATAGAAGGGATCAATATCCGAGATTGTCACATGAAGCGCCGGGCTCGTTTCATTAAGCCCTTTCGAGGTGGTTGGCCTTTTACTACCGAGCTCATTGAGTATCCGAAGTCCTTTACAACCAGAAGAGGGGCGGGCAAGCACGTTTTCAGGGTTGATTGTTAATATGACGTGCACAATTAATGAGTGTTAGGAATGTCAGCTTTGATTTGTAGAATGGTTGACCTCTTGTTAAAAGTCTATCAATGTAATTAATATGTAATAGAGTTAATGTGACACTAAAGGTCGACAGATCAGGCAACGTGAATCCAATCCAGCAGTAACCATGTCCGTCTGATCAATATAAATAAGCAATTCTTGTATCATTGAAAGGGATCTTGAAAATATAGACAAGAGAATACAATATACTTTCATTGCCTACCGTTTATCTTCTTCTACAAATATACTACTAATAGTTTACATACTATGAAATATATTCGCACGTACACTATCTTCTAATGACACTTGTTGACTATTTTCGGAGGTCGGCAGAGGCTTTTAAATTGAACGAAGACATTATATCTACTAAGACAACGATTGGTGGAGGGTTTTGAGGTTCAAAATTTGCATTCAAACCCACAATGAGCTCTCATTTAAGATTTTAGACCTTTAAAGAGAAGATAACTCCTTGTGCATAGCAATTTTGAGTGTCTTTGGCTCAAATGGCAAAGAAGTAGATTTGGTTATGGTGACAAGAGTGGCATAATCTTTCAAATAAGTTGGTGGTTGGTGAACTCTAGCAGGTTGAGTTTTGCCAAGATGATTGGAATTTGAGCTCTCCTCAATTTGAGAAAAAGTTAGTGACAAGTATCTTGAGTATTAAAGCGTGGTTCAACAAAACAATTAATTTGTCAACAAAATTTAGTGGTGCACATGCATCAAAAATAGCCTACATGGCTAATTGATTTTATTTTTTTTTTATTAAGAAGGAACCTTAGTGTCTGGATCAACTTTTGAAGGAGAGACCAAGTATGCCTAATTTTCTCCATGTTTTTGTAGATTTTAAGCAGATGAAGCAACTAAATCTAAGGTTAATTCTAGATTTTCCAAATCTATTGCATTGGATTCCCTTTGATTTGTAGATAGAATTTATGTCTCATTTAAGACATGAAATCTTCCTTGCTAGTTGGTTATAGTTTTTCAAAATCATCCCAACACAAGTTGGAGCGTTCCTGTATTATCAACTTGATTATAACTCATTGAAAAAGAAAAGTTCACATTGCTTGAACTTGTCAATTTTAAAGGAGTCGAGTTTGGTACTTGTACTATGGCTAGCTATTCATCGGTATCCAAACTTACATTTTGCTTTGACTTGATGGTTATTCAAGGCACGTCTATATCTAGTCAATCCTGCTGAATTTTGACGGGGATATTAATTCTTTGAGATTCAGTGGAATGATGAATTCAAACAACATGTTTGACAATGTTTTAAATTGTCTATTAACTAACAACCACCTTCCTCATTTGGCTAGATTTAGGACCAGCTGTGAAAAACATAGCCGGAATTTGTCCGTTTAATATGTAAGGAGGAAATTAGTATTATCTTAGAGACACATTTAACATGTTTATGGACATTGAAAAATTAATGGTGATAATGACCTTGACATGATATATGGGACGAAAATGTAAGGGTTAACCTACTTGTACAGCACCAAAAGGTGTTGTACACTTACAGTCCCCTCACTATAGAGGGGGTCTGTTCACGAAATAATTCTTTCGATTTAAAACTATCGTAAGTGTACGAATCGTAACACGTAATAAAGTGGATTTTTAAAAGTCCGAATATCGTCCTTCAAAGATTGAGTAGTTCAATTCTATATAATCTAACCTTAACCGAATCTAATTGAGTGAAAATATGGTCCAAATGCAAAAAAAAAACCCTAATTTCAATTAAAAACCCTAATTTCTACTAAAAACCCTAATTTCTCAATTAGAAACCCTAATTTAGAAATTTCTCTAATTAAACTACTCAAACACTCAAGTAAATGAAATTATACAAATTTAAAATCTAATTTATGGAAATGAATCAAAATAAAGTCACTAGGATCACGAATCCCCAATTGAAGTTATGAAAACCCTAATTTCATAAAATCAATGACCCGATGGAAATTTGTCAATTCAATGTTCATAATTCTATCCAATATATTCTCTTGATATATATTAGACTTATTCTTGCACACAACCAACCTATATCTCTATGGATGATGCAAATATATAAGAATGCATGTGGTTTTGTGACCAATTAAAGAATTGCATAAAGCATAGGAATATATCTCTATCCCCTATTGGACCTTATGTTGATTTACACCTTATCGAACCTATTCCACTTCTCTCAAATGTAAGAAATAAGTAATCAACACTCACACAATCATTGGTCACTAATTGCAGAAGAAAATCAATGCATATAACCCAATCAAATTATCCAAACGAGTCTTTATATTAAATGCATGAAATATGAAATTAAAATAACAAACAATGGTTCATCGATCACCTAATGAATTGAAAACTTAGCTTAGAATATTCATAATTACGAAAAAAACGAAATTAATAAATAGAAAGAATAGCACCCGTATGAAAATTTCTTGAAATTTTAAATAAAGTCTTGAAAACCCGCTTGAATTCTTGTGGAATCGGCTTCAAGATCGTGTTTCTTGCCTCCAAAAGTTATATTTTTCTTCTCCCTGGACGTTCTACCCTATTTCTGATGAATTTTTGCTTTTATATCATATCCTCACGGAACCCTGAAAGAGTTTTAATTAAAAACGCAAGTTCAGAATTTTCTTCGACTTTTAAAGCCATGCGGCCGCATGGTTCAAGTGATCTGCCTCAATAAAATCCCTGCATTCTTATGTGGGGCCGCATGGTATAGTTCTGTGTGGACGCATGGTTGGAACTTTACAACCTTGCTGTTTTGATCCCTGAACTCCGTTTTCTCTTTTCTTGATCTCTTTTCTTTTTTTCCTTTATTCCATTATCAAATATTGACTCCTAATTGATGTTTGGGTCAATCAATTCCTTGATCACTTGCTCGGCTCATCTTTTGATTAATTACAATTTAGTCCTTCATCTTTCACTTTTCTTCAATTCGGTCCAATGTTATTTCTTTCTTCCTCCTATCGTCTTGTATCGTCCTCAATCTCATACTTAGCATATTTTCATTCTAGTTCTGCACTTTAGCTCAACTTTTCAATATTTACACATTTGGTCCCCGAACTATCGCTTTGTTCCGTTTTGATCCTTTTTCGACTCTTTTCTTCTGAATTCCATCTTTTTCATAGAAACACCTACATTGCATGAATTTAACGAAATTAAGTCACAATTCAACTACTTTGTCCATGTTTAAGTCATATTTGTGAGTTAAATAAGTGTGTAAAAACACATTTTTCAGGGCCCACGCCCATTTTTTTAATCGGCAGTCCCCTCGATGTTAGGAGGCTGTGAATCGAGCTGTGTGTCATGCTGTGCACACAGCTCGGTCCATAGCATGACACACAACTCGGTCCAAAATGTAATATGTTTTATTTTTGCAAAAATGTCCATATACACCTAAGATTTTTGGCTCCATGAGTATTTACAAGTTGTGCAGTTTTACAGTGTTCTTCTGCAATCTATTATTATTTATTGAATGGTGTATTTCCACTTTGCAATTTAAGTTACCTAGAAGCTAACCATTATTATGTCATTATTTGGGAAAATCAAACAAAATGCTTTCTAATATTAGGAGAAATTATTAATGTACTGCATCAGTGTTACATTTGTAATGAAATAGTCTACCGTTCTTTTTTCACACGTTCTTCCTGTAAAGGTATGATATTACGAAATAGAAGTCATTCACTTCATTCTAATTTATGTAGAACATTTATTTATTCTTATTTTGTTACAAGTAATTAGGACAAAAGCTTTGGAAATGAGGATTATATTTACAGTAGCTCTCCACATTGTAAAATAGGAAATGAAGGAATGCCTATTATACTGCTTTAGCAACACTTTTCCAGTTTCTCTTTGTTCTGTACATGAACGTTAGTAGATGGGGAAGAAGCGGGTGAGGCGTCATTCATAATGAAAAGATTTGGGAAGTGCAAAATTGATTTAAATTGAGGTCAATTATGTCTTTGCTAATTATTAATTATTTTATATTTTACAGTGCTATAAAAAAGTGGTATGACATTGTTAATGAAGAAAGAGTTGTTGATACGAAACTTCAAGCCTTAGATTATTTTTGGCTATTTCATTTTCGTAATTTTTTTAATTAGTTGAAATATTTTGTCTAAACTAATTGATAATTTGGGAATGTTGTCTAGCAATTTAGATTTTGTCTAGCTGGTGCATTTGGAATTTGATCATTTTAGATATTAAATTCAAGTTCATATATTTACAAAATATTTAAACTTTCATGTTTATATCATATCTGTTCAGGATACTGAAATCATTCCAAAAAAATAAATAAATAAATAACACAACAACATTTAAGTCATTACGACAAAATATAACTACTGCTTCACATAACGATATAAAAGTCGTTCCTGACAAGCAAAATGATATTGTTATCGTTTCACAAGAAAAATTGTAATGCTTCACATAATAACATTAAAATCGTTTTTGAAATACAAAACGATATTGATGTCGTTCTAGTATGAAAATTATAATACTTTACATAAAGATATTGAAATCATTCTTGAAACATAAAACGATATGTACGTCGCTCCAATATGAAAAACTATACTACTATACTAATTTAGATAACAACATTGAAGTCGTTTTAGACAAACAACTGTCATGCTAACTACAATGCATGACAAATCGCATGTATGTATCACCTTCACATAACAACACCGATGTCGTTGTGACAAAAATAACAACATTGAATCCGTTATGATACGACAATTCATTCTAGTACAAATTTGTCGACGTTAAAGTCGGTTCAGTTTGAAACATAATTACAACGATATTGATGTCGTTTCTTTTCATATATAATGACAATGAAATCGTTCTGTATCAAACCCATGAAATAGCATAACGATATCAATATCATTACATTATAAATTTGTCGTCATTGAAATCGTTTCAGTCCAAAATATACCTTAAACGATTTTGATGTCATCTCTTTTCATAAGTAACGGCAATCATATCGTTATGAATAAAATAGTTGACTTAACATAATGACATTAAAATTGTTCAAGCACAAATTTGTCGACATTGAAGTCGCTTCAGTCTAAAACATCGATAATTATGTTGTTTCTTTTCATACATAACGATAATTATATCTTTTTGTCGCAAAATTTTGATTCGATAGTCCACGGCCATCGACATGCCTCAGACATACGTATGACGATTGAAATAGATCATCAATTCGATTTGATCCCACTCAAAAAGAAATTATCAACATTTGATGTTCCCAGAGTTGTCTACCACCTTCGAATTTCTCCGATGGAAAGAAGTAGCTCTGTTTGCTCTTTTTATGCTATTCAAGTGGTATCAACTCACACGATGACTTCAATTGGTTGTCCTAGATATGTTGGAGACATGCTAGGTGATCGCGGACTGTCAAATCGACATTTTTTGACAGAATGATATAATTATCGTTATATATGAAAAGTTGTAATTATGCTTCGGACCGAAACAGCTTCAATGTCAACAAATTTATAGTAGAACAATTTTAATATTTTTATGCTATTTCAACCATTTCATTCAAAACGATATAATTGTAGTTATGTATGAAAAGAAATGACATCAAAATCATTTCAGTTATGTTTTGGACTGGAACAACTTCAATGAA
Organism: Olea europaea var. sylvestris; assembly: GCF_002742605.1. Classification (NCBI taxonomy): domain Eukaryota; kingdom Viridiplantae; phylum Streptophyta; class Magnoliopsida; order Lamiales; family Oleaceae; genus Olea; species Olea europaea. Next base: position 205,440 of record NW_019229074.1, read on the forward strand.
GACAAATTTATACTGGAACAATATTGATGTCATTATGTTATTTTGTGAGTTGATATCATTGTTGTTACGTATGAGAAGAAACTGCATCAATATCTTTGTAGTTATGTTTCAGATTGAAACGATTTTAATGTTGACAAATTTGTATTGAAACGAAATTTTGTATCATAACAAGTTCAATGTCGTTATTTCTTCACCCACGCATCTTGTACTCTGTTTTGCATAACGACTTCAATATCATTTTGTTTGTCCAGAACGACTTCAATGTCATTATGTGATTCAGTATAGTCGTAAAATTTTCATACTAGAACGATATGTATATCGTTTTGTATCTTAAGAACGATTTCAAAATTGTTATGTGAAGCATTACTAATTCGTACTGAAACGACATGTGTGACAATTATAACAATAATAGTGTTGTTCAAAAAATAAAATAAAATTAAAAGTAGTTCATCCATAACGTGAAAAAATGAATAAACTCAGCAGCATAAAATGACTTTAATGTTGTTCCAATAGCACAAAACCAACCTTGAGGGCCCTACTGCCCCGCCCCTAGAGTTTTGTGAGGGAGGTAAATCGCGGGATGTGCCCCAACAGGCCAGGAAACAAGAGCTGTCTGTATAGTGCGCCTACAAGAAGTCAAATTCTATGTCTTAGGAATCGAACCCCCACACTGCGACTGCCAGCATATGCTTCATTGTTGTCCTAATTTAAGTTTTAGCTACTCGTGTTTGGATTACAAAATACCTACTAAAAATTGAATAAACTTTCTAAAGAGAAAGAAAAGAAGATGAGAAGACGAATCATGTAGTCGCAATTGGAAGCTCCTCCAATGTTATAGTTAGTTCTTTCTCTCTCATGGTTGAAGCACGTCTTTTGAATCTAAAGTCGAGAGTCTATAGACGAGGGTTTTAAAACCCTTGAGTGAGCCACACTTCGCCAAATTCCTTTTTGTTTTTCCTCCTTAGGGCATTTTCAATGGTTGCACCATTGCACCATTTTTTAGTGCAAAGTTACTCCAATGCAATATCAAATGGTGCAATGTCCAGTTTGCGCTTATTTTTCATTTTTCAAGATAATAGTTAAAGATATTTGCGTCATTTTCGTTCTATAATGATAATAATAATGATAATAATGATGATGATGATAATAATTAATCACACTATTAATTATATTATTAAAGTTTACTATTTTTAATAATATAATCAATAATAATTAACGTAATTGTTAATTTAACGTAAAGTTTACGTTTAAAGTTTCACTTAACGTAAAGTTTATATTATCAAAGTTTATTATTTTTGTAAATTTAACGTAATTGTTTATCATAAATTAATAATAAAATCAATTATTTTTGTCAACTTACATAATATATAAAACACGAGAATAATTTAGTAATCAATATATTTGTTAATTTAACAAAGTTATAATTTAGTAATTTATATAATTATAAAATAAATAAATAAATAATTTTTTAAATAAATACATTGTCAAAAATCAAAAGAATGAATAAAATAATAAATCATTGTTCATTTGGTGTAATGATTGAAGAAGAATTTTAGTTTGGTGTAAGATTTGATCGAAAATTTGATGTAAAATGGTACAAATTTTGATGCAGCCTTGGAGATGAGCTTATTTCCTTCCGACATTACTTCTTGGATTTGGCCTTCGTGTCCGAGCATTCAAACACGCTTTTCCTTCCCTTTTTCATCATCATTTTATAAATTTTTATAAATAATCATAATATAAGACAGTGGGGTCCACTGCCAATGGTTCCAATTATTAACTTATAAATTTATAATTTATAATCTCTAAGACGAGAAGTCTAATCAGTAATGAGACCTCTGCACGTGAGGCGAGAAGTTAGCCGAAGACTGGCGCCAAAGGGGGCTAAAGTTCGTTATATTTGGATTCTTGATAATAATAGTCCGAATGATTCGATCTGCCTTCCATTTTTATTCAAATTTTATTTTACCAAAAAAACCCTAATCATTTTCTTTCTTTTCTCCATTGTTTGTTCAAAAAGAAATGGGAAAAAAATTTTAGAATGTGAAGGGGAAAATAATGACAAGAAACAAGAAAATTAGTTTCACCATTTAACAGCCTGCCAATAGTTAAATCAAGGTAATACCCATTTTAAATCATTATTTTACCAGTTACCCAATTTGGGGTTTTTCATAATTTGTTAATATGTAATCTGTTGGCTTTTTCTACTTCTTTGTGGGTTTTTTCTTAAGATAGTTTTTGTTTGAAAAGTTCTATATTTAGGATTGGCAAAAAAGGAACAGAGGATTTCCAGCGCAGATTGATGTCAGGCTGCTTGATTTAGAGGTCAATTGGCTACATTAAATAAGGAAATGTTTGGGTAAAATGTGATTATTTTCTCTTCGTTTTTAGCTGTTCATTCTCATTGATATGGTATCGTGTTGGTAGGAAATAAGTGCAGAACGGAATGCATATGGGAAGGATAATTGTAATATAAATTTCATTCTTTTGTAGAAAACGAAAACTAAATTGGCTTTCGCTTCTTAATAAACTGAAAACCATAAAGAACAATATTGGTATACCATTTGAAGTAGTCTGTAGAAGAGGATCCTTTTAATGATTTGAAATATATATGAAGAATTGCATTCTGAATTTTGGCTTTCTCCCACTTTATGCAAACACGCCTCAAATTCATTTTGTGTTTGTGGATAATTACATAACCATATAAATTCAGGTTCGTGATACATATCATTTCCGTTGGAGAAAGTTAAATTGCATTGATATCTTTGTTTTGTTTGGAAGTTAGAAGTTAGAAAACATGCATCTTGTTGATATCGATCATCATCATCTTATTCAAGAGTTAAACCATCATTGATCACATGTTAACCATCAACTAGATCATGTATATTAAGACTCTTAAGTTGATGTTTCTTCCACTCCATAGGTTGATTTCTTTTGTCCAATTTTTAAAAATCAACCCATGCAATAATTTTACCTAGAAAACTAGTCTGAATAACTGTATTACTATTTATCTTATGTGTTTCAATTGATGCTTACATCTTGATTGCAGTTATGGATTATACGGGTAGAAGCAAAAACTCTATAAAGAGAGATGCTAACGCTCCCAATAGTCACCTTGATACATTTGTACCACATATTTCATTTACCGATTCAGACCATGATAGTGGCTGCAGAACAGATTCAGAGGCCAATCTAAAAGAAACTCGATGTGGCTTGGCTGAAAATTTAGATTCTTTGGATTCTGTATCTTTATCCTCTTCAATCTCTTCCTCTGGCAGTTTCTTCCAAGTCAACCCTCAAATAGTGACCAACCATAGCATGTCTAGTCCATCACCCAAGCTCAAAGGGGAAATCAAACCATTGTATGAAAGTGACAAAGTCGACATTTCAAATGAGGTATTGTTCAAGTTGGAAGAATCTTTTAGCAAGTCTCCAGGATCCACCTCACAGGTATCTGATGTCACTCTTGAATCTTTTCGGCCGAACATATCACCAATACAATCGCCTCCCGTCCAAGTGATGGAAAGGTCAGGAGATTTTAATCCTAACCGGATCCCGCCTTCTATTTTTGCTATACCCTCGACACCAATGGAGTGGAGTGAGGTTTCCAATGATTCATTGTTCAGTATTCATATTGGGAACCAGGTTGCCAGGATTAGTGGGGACTTGTACAGATCAGGGGAACTATCCAAATCTGGAGAAATTCTTGAATATGGGGAATCATACCAGTCTGGAGAATTTTATAATTCCCAAGGACTAATAATGTCCAATGAGTTAAATACGAGGTTTGACCATGCCTCTGCAGCAGCTAAAGGAGTAGAACCTGAAAAGAATTCTGATGTAGTGAAGACTATGGGTGCAGAGAAGAACTTTGGAGCAACAGATTTTGTATATGAATCAACTTACAAATTTCACGAGGCTGGTACCAATAATCTATGCAAGGAAAATTTAAAAGATCCTGGGGGTTCTTATAATGCCAACTGTCAAACTGAAGGAAGCACAGTTAGCAACTTATCGATAGCTTTTCCAACGTCAGTTTCATTCTTGGTTATAATAATCTGAACTAGCCAATCTTCTCTTCTATTATTGCTTTACTTATTACTTGCATGTCGTTAGCTACATCTACAAGTTCCCACCAGAGCAAAAAATGTGCCTATAACTTCTTCACATATTATTAATGTAATTTTATACTTTATTGGGTTCTTATGTGAGTGTATTGATCCTTCTTTCTAATTTCACTTTTTAAAATAAAAATTTCATTTACTAAATATGTATCAGTAAATGCTTATTTATTGGAGACTATCTTGTTTCCACATAAATCTGGATTCCCCATACGTTGTTATTTGTGAATGAGAATCTACCCTTTAGACAAGTTTATTACACGGTACAGGAGAGGATTGGACCGTACAGTAAATGAGACATTAGCTTCTCTCTCTCTCTCTCTCTCTCTCTCTCTTTTTGTGTTTCTTAATATTGTAAGTATTGTACAATCCACCTTACCAAACAAGCCATTTGTGTGTTGCAGAAAGAAGCCTGCATGTTCGTTATGCCATTGCTATAATTGCAACTCGATATTCTGCTGTTGTAAATGGCCAAGCTGCTGCTTTAAGTCGCCCAAGTGCTGCCAGAAATGCTCTGGCTGCTCTTGCATGTGGTTTAGCTTTACGGGCTGCTTGAGAAATTGCTTAACATTGCCAGGCTGTGGTTGTAAGTGGTTGAGGTGTTGTAAATGGCAGTGCTGCAACTGCAAGGTAGCCTGCCCAAGGTGCCATTGCAAGTGTCCAACCTGGCTGAGCTGCCACTGTAAGTTCCCAACCTGTTCGAGTTGCTCCTGCAAGTGCCCATCTTGTTCTAGTTGCTGCTGCAAGTGCCCATCTTTGTCCAGCTGCTTCTGCAAGTGTTCAACTTGGCCAAGCTGTAAGTTCCACCATTCCAGTTGCAGCTTGATGTTCTGCTATCGATGGAATGGTAAACCAAAAAGAATCACTGACGATCCTTCTTGCAAGTATGCTTCTTTCTATCCTTTAACTGAGAAAATGTTGCACATTGAAAAGTAATTATTACCTATTGGATGTTTTCTTGTCTTCTTGTCTAATTTAGAGTGTATTAATTGTATCGATTCTTGAAGAATAATAATAGCATATTTAATAGTATTGTTAATCTTTGAGCATAGTGAAGTAATTTATATTGATGCAATGCAGTTTGCCTGATGGGAAACTAAGCTTTACTCAAAAATGATAGCCCAATCAGCATATGATATCACCATGCTCCATGGAGGGATTGAAAGTAGCATTATGAAATCGGTGCTCTTGCTTTTCTTGCTCTTCTTCCAGTTCATGTTATTCATGCTGTCATTGCAACGCTGTTGAGAAAAGGAGAGCATTACCCTTTTCTCCTGTCACATCTTACTGAATATGCTAACTAATCTCCGTTGGAAACCTAAAACCAACAAAAAGATATGGTAAAGCTAAGGTTTAGAGACTAATTAAAGACGAAGTAGTTTCTGGTTGAAATGTAAAGGTCTTCTCTTATAGAACAACTAATTATCCCATTTGATATAAAGATAGAAGTAGGTGTTGTATTTTCCCTTAGCGATATGGTCCATCAACAGTCACTGCTGCTTCTGAGCTTAGAGAAGAAAGAGAGGTTAAGGAAGGCTGTCCATTGTCGAAACCTCAACTTGTAATGTGGTTCTGGACAAAGTCGGGAATCCGATTTGTACATTATTTTCGTTTTCTTGGAAGAACTTGTTCTTATCGACCATTTCGGCCACATTCTATTAGGCTTTGATCTGTATGCAATACATTGATAATAAATCATGCTAGATTAACCTAGTCCATAACTTGCAATATTGTTCTATATAGGTAAATTCAATTGCTTAAATTCGACGTCATGCTTACATCATTATGTCGTAATAAATCAGCATGCATTATTTTTTCTCATTTTTCATTTACTGCTTCCTCCTGATTTGTTACTCTGTCTGACAGTAACAACTTTTTTTGACTCTTGCTAACAACAAGCAATTAATGACAGCCTAATTTCAATCAGATTTCGATAATAAGAAGAAGATGCATGCAGTTGACAGAAATATTAATGATATGTCCTTTAATTAATTGTCATTATCTCTTCAAGATTAAAGGTCAGAAAAGGATTATTATTTTTATTTTTATTTTTTTAAAGTAAGCGTAGCGTTTCTTGACGACGGAGGTTACAATTTTTTTTTTTTTTTTTTCTTTTTCTTTTCTTAGGGAAAAGCTTCTTGATTATATTGAAGAAATGTTCAAAATTTGAGAGGTTTCAATTACAGCTTAACATTTGAACGCAAAATGTAATCATTCTGTTTTCCTTAAATATCAAAACCTTAAACCAGGTTCAATTACTATTTTGCTTTGATTGTATTTCACTGTGTATTGATGTGAAAATCTGGTTAATATTTTAAGAGATTTTAAGAGATACCCACATGATAGATTGTTAAAATGAGATTTAAATTAAGAAAATTTGTGCATTATAAAGAAGGATCTCTCTGATCTGACCTCGTTTTAAGAGTTATCATCATTTTAATGGTAATAAACGTTAGATGTATACAGTTATGCCATGTGGCAGATCTTTTGGTCAGGCTACGTGGCACGAGTGCATAGATGACTTTCAACTATGCTTGTTTCTGATAAATGAACAAAAATGTGTACTGGGTTGATATTGGGCCCATGGAAGCAGCCAAAGTCCCCATATGGGGTCCACCTTCTCCTCCTTAAAGCATGAAAAAAATTGTCTGAGAAAATGATATAGTAAGCTTATACTGAGAGAAGTAACAGCAATCTGCAGAAGAAGAAGAATAAGAAACAAAATATTTCTCTTTTTCTGCAACCCTTATTGTTTCTTGGAGTAAAATTTGTTGTTTCTGGTTAAAGACAGGAAAAAATCATCTTCTTTTCAGGTTTGATTTTCTCACAACACCAGAACTTCTGTTTTTTAAGATTCTTGATTTTTCTTGTTGTTGTTCTCTGCATTCTCCTATGTTGTTCTGTTCTTTTTCATTTCGAATATCGGATTTGTTTGGAAAAGAGTAAGAAATAATTTTGTTTCATCCTAAATTCTGCAACAGTAGTTGACAAATTTTACTTTTATTCATACAGGGTTTCTGAAGAATAAGAGAATGGTGTGTTTTGCTGCTATGCAAAGGGCAGATTCTGCATTTTTCGTGGCCATGAATTTGGTTTGCATTTTACTGTACATTCTATCAGTCTCTGGCGGATCTTCAGATGAGAAAAAGATTCTGCTGGAATTCAAGAAATCTGTTTCAGACCCCCATGGAATTCTTTCCAGTTGGAATGCAGGCAGTTCCGACTATTGCTCTTGGTTTGGAGTGTCCTGCAATTCCAATTTAAGAGTTTCCCGGCTGAAAATTGAAGGTAACTTTTCGGTTTCTCATCAGTGTTCTATGAATTCTGTGTTAGCTTTGCATGGCTTTGAAATACGAAGAAACTGCACCGAAATGAATGGAAAAATTGTAGGAAAACTGCCACCCATTATCGGAAAACTCAAAGAACTTAAGGTTCTGTCACTTCCATTCAATGAACTCAGGGGTGAGATTCCTGTCCAAATATGGAGCCTTAAAAATCTTGAAGTACTTGATCTTGAAGGGAATCTTATTGTGGGAAATTTTTCGGATTATGAATTCACTGGTTTAAGGAATTTAAGGGTTCTTAACCTTGCATATAACATGATTGCTGGGAAATTTCCACCTTCCCTCGCAATATGTAGGGTTTTAAGGATTTTGAATTTAGCAGGAAATGAAATTAATGGTGTGATTCCCAGATTCATTGGTGGTTTTAGGAAGTTAAGAGTGCTGAATTTGTCGTTTAATCAGTTAGTAGGCCATGTTCCAGATAATTTGGGGTGTGATTGTGGGAATCTTGAGCATTTGGATTTGTCGGTTAATTTCCTAAAGGGGGAAATTCCGCTTGCTTTGGGAAATTGTAGTCATTTAAGGACACTTTTGGTATCTTCAAATGCATTAAGTGGCTTTATCCCTATGGAGCTAGGTGAACTTCGAAACCTTGAAGTTCTGGATGTTTCGAGAAACAGATTGAGTGGTCCCCTGCCTGAAAAGCTCGGAAATTGTATTAATTTGTCGGTTCTTGTTCTTTCAAGTCAAATTAATGTTCTCCCGAGCAAGAGGAATCCAGGTGGAGCAGTGTCTCCCAGATTAGCTGATGTCGCATTAGAAGATTATAACTGTTTTGATGGTTTCATTCCCATTGAGATTACCACACTTCCAAAGCTGCAGATAGTTTTTGCTTCTGGAGCCAACTTTGAGGGACCGACAAATTGGGGCCGTTGTGCTAGGCAGAAGCATGCACCTTCTGAATCAAGAAGCCATCCTAAAAGTGGTAAAAACGGAGTTGATCTTATTTTTGAAGTATGCGTAATATCTGTAGCAGTCGTTATTGCAGTTGTTTTGGTTTTTGTATTTTGTTATGCAAAAAGGAAAATATCAGATTCAAAGGGTCAGAATACTATGTCACCACAGAGAAGAGAAACTAACTTTTTCGAGGACATTGGAGTACCCTTAACATATGATGGTTTGATCCAGGCAACGGGAAATTTTAACATTAGCAACTGCATAGGAAATGGTGGATTTGGTGCCACCTACCGGGCTGAAGTTTCTCCAGGAATGACAGTAGCAGTGAAAAGGCTCATTACTGAAAGGTGCCAAGGCATCCCACAGTTCTGTGCCGAGGTCAGGACACTGAGAAGAATCAAACACCCGAACCTCATAACTTTGATAGGGTATGGTGCCAGTCAAGCAGAAATGTTTCTGATATATAACTACCTTCCTGGTGGAAATCTAGAAGAATTCATTCGGGAAAGAGCCAGAAGAGCTTTTGATTGGAGAATAGTTCACAAGATTGCTCTCGATGTTGCATCTGCACTAACTTATCTGCACGATCAGTGTAATCCGAGTATTCTACATCGCGACATCAAACCTAGTAATATTTTGTTGGACAACGACTGCAATGCCTATTTGTCAGACTTTGGATTGTCAAAATCTCTGTCTGCTACACAAACTCATGCTACCACTTGTGTAGCCGGAACTTACGGATACATAGCTCCAGAATACGCACTGACAGGCCGCGTATCCAACAAGGCCGATGTTTACAGCTATGGGGTGATGCTGCTTGAGTTATTGTCTGACAAGAAAGCTCTCGATCCTTCATTTTATTCATATGAAGATGGATTCAACATTGTTTCATGGGCGTGCTTGTTACTCAAACAAGGTCAGGCCGAGGATTTTTTCTTCTCGTCTCTATGGGATTCGGGTCCACAGGATGACCTCGTGAAAATGCTGCATGTGGCTGTTCTTTGTACTCTTGAATCATATTCTGCTCGGCCAACAATGAAGCAAGTTGTGCAGCGACTCAAACACTTTCAACCACCCAGTGGCTAACCACACTACAGTGCTGCTTCTCAATTTATTCATTCTAGTATTAGAATGTATAGCAGACTGATTTTTCCTTCATTCAAATTATTCGGGATTATGAGCTTCGATTTAGCTACATAGCTTTTTTGTCAAAATCCTGTTCGCAGTTCTGTCTGAACTTGTATAAACTGAATTTCAATTGTATAATTCCTGTGTATGGCATGCAAGAAATTTACTTTGATGTCTCATATTGTGTAATCAGTTGATTTAAGGCGAAAATTACGACACTGCACTAATCTGTGGTGGAGGGACGAGTCTCATGTAATAAGGCTGATATTATTTTGGTCATTCATCTTCTAAAACGAAACTTCATGTGCATGTTTCATATGCAAATTCAGATGATACACGAGGAACTGATAACTGCCCGATTTCTCACCTAGCACAGGGTCGTCCTCTTTGAAATTCTGTGTCCTTGTTTCACCATTTGAACGTAGCCTCGAAGTTATGTAATCCTACAGAGTTCATTGGCATCATATGGAATTCTGAGAAGCTGAAAGTTCAGAAGTTGGGACTGGATCAAGTATTTTGATTAGAATCCAGCTGCATTATATTTTGAGCTTATGTTTACAGAAATTATAGTCCTTGCAGTGCTATGCTCTTAGGACTTGGTCCAGTAACCACAAAGATTTAGATATCTAAAGAAGAATTAAGGAATTACAGCAGACAAGATTTGTCGTTAGCTTGTTCAGTTAGCATCCTAAAATTCTTATGACAATATATCATAAATTATAGAAGTATATCTATCATAAATGAAAAAGAAACTTCTCTTATCTATACCGATTGTCTAATAAATTTAGGAATACACATTAGTTACTGCAATGTACTTGAGTACTTTGAGATCGAATTCGATGAATTTAACATTTAAATGAAAGTAATATTATTTAACATCGGTCTAAATGTCAATACTTACTTCATTAAATGATACATTGAACTAAAGATAAAGATATGGAGTAATGACTTGTCGCCTAGCTTCCATGTGGAAGCACACGATAGATTTAATTAAACGTGGTGTCATGATCTATCATGTAACTGAACTTATCTTTTAATGTCACGTATTGCCACATAAGCTCGTGTTAAACATCAATTGGGCTATATGACATCTAAATTTATTATAAAGACCACTAGTACTATGCAACATTATTTTATTGAGCAATGGGTTTCTGCACAATATTTTGAGTGCTAATTTGATGCAAAATAATAGTTACGATTATAGTTTTTCCCTAGTGGGCATTTATTTTGGGAATCGGACCGGAACCGTTTGGAACCAAACGATTCGGTTCCGAATCTTTTAAAAAACGATTGAATTTTGGGACAAATTATTAAGAATCAATCGGTTCTAATTCGGTTCTCAATTCTAGTATGTGAATCGCTGGGAACTGGACGGTTTTCATAGGATTTTTTTATTTTTTTTTGATAAAATATATGACTCAATCTCCAATCACTTTTATAAAAAAATAATTGGATTCCTTCTTCATTTTATACTCGAGCACTTTCCTTCTTTTCTTTGATTCTTTGATTCTTTGATTCTCTCTTCTTATAATTCTTTGATTAAGTGCTTTACAAACCAAATTAGAATATTGAGTAAATCTGTACCTAGCCCCCGTTTGGCCTCCATTAAATTTCGTTCATTATATTCCATTTTTCCTCCTCTTATTTTCAATCACACAATCTTTCATAAAATAACGTTATACGTAAAACGAAAATTTTTTCTTCTTTTTCAACTACTCATTTTTCAAAAAAATACTATTCCACGCATTTTCATTTCTAGAAAATGGGGGCCAAACGTGGACTTAAATAAATTTATTTACAATATATAATTTCATTTCTAATATGTGAAATTTTTATTTTGTTTTCACTATGTAATCATAGCTGTTGATCCGATCAAAACATTTCATCTAGATTTCTACAAATTATAACCGATAAAACCAGAAGTTGCAATAAATTTTTGAAGGTTGTCCAATTCAATGTAGGATTTTGATTTTGGTGGAAGTTTGTGTAATCATTTGAGTATATAAGTTGATGATTGCTCGATGATAGTAACTTATATTATTTAGATATTATTTTTAAATTTGTATACTTAATTTTCTTTTAATCTTTGAATAGTATGTTCGGTTCTTCTATATTTTGTTAAAAGTATCACGTTGGTAACATCTTTACATTTTTTATTAGTGAATATTTTATTTTAACATTTTCAATGTAAAGAATCGAACCAAACCGAACTAATACCGATGGGTTCAACTCCGATTCGGTTCTATAACTAACTATAAAACCAATGGTTCTGCGCCCACTCCTAGAAAAAACAGACAAAAACCATATGCAGCACCTATATGGTTGCTTTTTTTTTCTTTCTTTTTTTTGGGTCATCTTTCAATAACCTGATTACCGCAATTGTTGAGGATACCCTTTTTTAGATAATCTGCCAAGCGTCATTCTTTTTAATTCTATGAATTTTTTTTATTTTTTATTTTTATTTTTATTTTTTTTGTATCTATAGCATTGCCCTTACGATTGGATAAAATAAGTAACATTTACAACAAATATTTTTTCAACATAAATATGTGATGGTTTAACATAGAATTTATTTTTATTATTATTATTATTATTATTATTTAACAAAAAATAAATGTGCTCGACTCTAATAATCATATTGAACCTTTTGGCCGACACCTATTGCTCGATACTAAAGTGCCACAAAAACTGAAAATTAATGTATCCAAGTACAAGTTCTTTGCCAGGGCTTACAAATTTCGAAAAAGAAAACTTCGCCAAGAACCAACCTCATATTCTGAAAGCTTAAGAGGCTAAAAAGAGAGAAGCTAGCTTATTATATTCTCTACAATCGCTCACGTCAAAACCAATTTTATTTTATTTTATTTTTTTGTCGTCATTCCATATATGAATATGCATGCACCATTTCCATCAATCTAAGCAATGATCAGGAAGAATTAATATTGATTGCTCTGTATTTCCAGAATGCAATCCACATAGGTACAACCAATTTTTCCATTTTTCTTTCAGATATAAGCATCAGCTAATTATTACACGGTCATTTCAAGAAGAAAATTTAATTTAAAAAAAAAAAAAAAAAGAGGCCGTCATCAAGTTGAAAACATTTTACCCCTCGTGTGAACGGTAACATGCAGGCGGCCCTTATAACAGGGAAGAAGCGTTCGGGTTCACAACTATGTGCTTGAGCGGATTATCTACGTCGCTGCCTCCAGCATGCTCAACAAACTCGGCCGGTGAGAGGAAGGTGCCGTGGCATACGCACATTATTCTCACTTCTTCTCCCTTTCCATATCTGTATAGTATCCCATCGACTTTCCTACCATTAGGACCATCACCCTTTGTGAAAACACAAGGCATATCCTCCACTGCATTCGTCCCAATTTCCCTTCCTCGATTGATTACAACATCAGATCTTGCAGAGAGACTCTCCGTGTCTGGTTGAGTCATTCTGCTCATATTCTCTCTTGATTTCATCCCAGATGAGCCAACATCCTGATTGATTCCCTCACGAAAAGTCTGGATACTGCCGGGGCTCAGTTCACCACCACTGCTGGATCCTGAAATGAAAACAAGGAAACCTCAAAAATAACTACGAGCAATGGATAATTATTTTGGAACTTTCATGTACCATTTGGAAGGCATCCCTTTTGGAGGTTCCTTAACAAAACTAAAGGCATGCATCTATAAAGCTAGAAGTCTAAATACTTCTCTTATCCCCAAAAATAAATAGCTTTATTGTCTCTAAAACACAATCACTGGGATGCATCTACTGATCTATCTGCCTAAATAGTCTGTAGAAAACAGGTAAGTTTTAGCATCAAATCTTTAAATGAAATTACTCAGACTAAAAAGTTTAAGGTGCCTTTCCTTTCTTCCACTTCTTTTCAATGGGCATGGCATTCTTTGATAATTTTTACCCCGAGGAGTGACAGGATGACCGAGGCCACAAGTTTGGGAACACCTCTGTGAAGTCTGAACCGTCGTTCCAAAGTGCCCCTTCTATACGATATGCATAATATGATTAAGTCTGCAAAACTTTTGAACTTTCCAAGTTTTGGAAGGAAATCCTTTAAACATGTCAATGTTCTTCTATCTAGCTAGCAAGGCATAATTCTTCTGTCTTCATAAAATCTAACTCATCTTTATGTTGGAAAAAATATTGTGAAAATATTTTATTTACTAAATAAAAATTACATGAGCTTTACACAGATTAATAAAAAAATAAGTGTAGAAACTGCTTGATTAACACGAGAGTTTCCCTCTATCTCCTTAAGACAAATTTGTACAGCATCGGTGTCCATAAACTTCAAGATACAAAAAACTCTGTTTGTAATACTATTACTCCAAATTGCAGACAGTAACATCATTTGAACAATGCCTTGCACTCCACTTGACAGGCTGGGACTAAAGTAAGATGCAGGCTTGAAAGAAAACAAACAGGAATCTATCTATAGTTGTTTAAAGCTATGATGCTCGGACTCAGGTATAGTTACGTGTCTAAGTGTCGGATCTTTTATTTTCTAAAATGTAGGATACGTGGATATGACTAAAAAGAGTCTAAATTTTGGATACGAGTACATCTTTCAAACTTCAATTTTTTACTAACTTAAGATGTTATTTTGAATAGACCAATATCAATTGTTCACAAAGAAAAAATAGTGTTGAATAAGTGGTTAAGATGAATAAAATAGGATTTTGAAGTTTAGTTTTCAATTATGAGAGGTTAATTACTAAATGTTATGTAAAATAGAAAATGAGGAACTTGATTGTAATTTGAATTTAGTGGAACACTAAGTAGTATTATATGGAACTCATTTTTAATTTATACAAACAAAACCTCAAACCATCGATACAGAGAGGGAAATAAGGAAAAAAAGAAAAGGCAAAGAAAAAAGAAAGAAGAAGAAGGGAAAATCTAGCGCCGTCATCTTTTTCCAACATCCCGGAGGTAGCGCTAGGTTCATAGAGAGTAGAAACGGAAAGAAAAGGAAAAGAAAAAACAAAAAGGGCGAAGTGTCCGGTAGAAACCTGGAGGATCTGACATATATCCCATACCCATACTTATGTCGTGTCGTGTCCGATACAGGTACTCCAACCATTTCGAAGAGTCTGAGCATCAGAGGTTTAAAGTGTTCGTCCGAGTTGACATATATGTTCTTAAAGGCGTGTCTTTAGTCTTTCCTCTAGACCAAGTCTATAAACAATTATACATTTAAAAAGAAACATCGTTGAAGGACACATTTACTGTGAAAATATATGCCTACTTGAAAGGTCATACCAATACTCAAAAAATAAAATAACCAAACCATATAATACATTCTGATTTGATGCATGTGAACAACTCACAAGAAAATTATATTCTACGTGTCCACACCTCATTGAAAGAAAAATTAATTACAGACTTCCACTTTCACCACCAAATTTCCCATTGTTGAGCATGTCACTTTAAACTCAATTTCTCATATTTGAAAATGATTTTGAGCATAAAAATATATTAGTTAATCTTTTTGCAAAGGAGAATGCTCTTTGATGTGGTCCCACCTTAAACGACTTGTAGGGCTACCCAAATTTTAGCACAATATCTTTCAATTGGCACTTAACAAAAACCATTTTTCCTATTTACCAATAATTATTTCTGAAAAAGGATAGATATTCACCAAATAATTCTCACTCCTAAAATTTCTCAAATGCCTTTACCTAAAGGAGCAATAATGAAGAATAAGCAGCATAATTGAAGTTATGGCAGTAGAGGTTGCTCCAAAAAAGCACAAGATAAATTGTGCATCTCTGAATGATTGTTTGAAAATACAAAAAGGGACTAACACGTGATTATTTATAGCAAAAGAATAACGTAGGCGGACATATCATAAGAAAAACATGGGACACAAAAAATATCAAGAATTTCCAACATATCCTGCTTCCAAAAAGAATAAGACAGAAGTCATATGTTGTTATAAATCCCACTTTATTTTAAAAGCATTAACCATTTGTAATCCAAGTTCCATAAATTTTTCAATGAAGAAACACAAAATAAGTAAGATGAATAGAATCCCGTTATGTCACCTAGGAACTATGGACCATCCATATCCGACTTGAAATCCAAAAGAACACGCACTAGGAATAATGGAATATTGGTTATTGTTTTGTGGTAACAATTAGGAAGCACACATGATGTGATAACCAGAAAGAATTCAAAACCAAAAAGTTAAAGTGCAAGATAAAAATGAAGATCAACTGTGTTTCTTTAATTGCTTCGAGCACATTAAATTCATCGACTCATTTGAGGGAGTCTAACATTAAGTGAATGACTTTACAGTTTAAAAACAGCATTGAACAGAAATTTCAGCCGAACAAGAACATATAGAAATCAAAATACCTTCAAAAGTTTTAGTGTTGAATTCAGATATATTCGAAGAACTTCCTCCTTTTGATTCCATTGACTTTTGCATCCCACTACTACCTCCCAAATAATTCCCCTTCCCTTGGACCACTGCCTCATCAATCCCACCTCGAATGGCCTGATCAGTAGCAGTGGCAGCAGACGTTGCCAAACGGAATGGCAAACCAGACCTCTTCGCCATGGCCAAAGACTTCTCTCTCTCCAATCTCTCTCTCAGATTCACCTCAATTTCCTTTTTCTCCTCCAGACTTAAATTTCCACCACCACGACCTCCACCTCCTTTATCACTCTTTAAATTCCTCTGCTTTTCTGACCTCCTCCTCTTAGCCTCCATTCTCCTCAAGGTCTGTAATTGCTTCCTCTTCCTCCATTCGTCCTCTGTCTCTGCGGGCAATGAAGAGGTCCTCAACAGGCCCGTATAAGCCACCGATGGTGGTGCCACCGCATCATTATCATCTCTCACCACCGGTAAACACTCCGCTACAGAAGAAGACCTCACTAACTTATTGGAGCTCTTGTCCACACCAAATCTCCCTCCCAACGACAGTCCAAGATTCAACTCAATCTCCTCATCCTCCTCTTTCACTGCCTCACTCCCACTACTACTACCACCACCCATAAATCTCTGCAACAAATCTCTTGAAAATCTATTTGTTGAAATATCCAAACAAAGAGTATCCATTACTGTTGTTCCTAAAATCTTCTTACCATCGTCACGACCCCCCATAAGACAAAAATAACACAACCTTCAACAATACTATAATGGCATCTAATTCATCTATATTCATATGTATATGCATGTTTAACCACTTCATGATCTGATTCACACAAACCCATAAAGCAAAACTTGATCTTGGTATTCATATTAAGCCCTCCTTCTTCCAATATTCAATTTTTACACAAAATTCAAACAAGATTTCGAGTTGCAAAGCAATAAACTTCAGCCATTAAATACAATTTCAAAAAGATAAATGAACTATCTCATAAATTAATAGAACAAGAAACTTAAGAGATAATAAATCAAGAATAAAAAAATGGATTGTTGATTATAACGAAAATTTCAATCGTGACATATTGTTTTTGTGTGTTTTAAGAAAATCAATTTTTGAAGCAAGTGAAAGAAAAACCTCAACTAAAGAACAAAGAAGAAAGGTTGTAGAAGGGGCGTGGGAGTGCGGGTTAGGAGTGTGCGTGGGGGCTCAAGGCAAAAACTTGGAATGGACAAGTGGCGGGAGAGAGAGAGGTAGAAGGGTGACACGTTGGTCTGAATGAATAGGCCTTTTCTGTAGTCTCAAAAGAAACTGTTTCGAGAAAAGGTTGAATGATTGGGGATGTTAAGGTATAGTTGAATAGGAAAATACTTCCTCTGCAACCCTTTCTTCTTGGGTTTTCTTGATTCAAGATTATAAAATGTGTTTCTATATGTTTATAAAAAATATTACAAAAATACGAAATGATTTTTGTGATATGTATGTATAGGCCATAGGGTATTTAATGTCTTCAAAGTTCCCAAAAAAAAAATAATAATAAATAAATAAATAAATATATATATATATATATATATATATATATATATTTGAACA
>NW_019229074.1:223044-226383 GCF_002742605.1 Olea europaea var. sylvestris
GAGTTCGAATCAATATCATTTAAGGATAATTTAAAATTTTCACAATTGTAATTGCAATTTTGCTCTAATTTATTTTTATAAAAATAAAGTAATTATGATTTTGTATTAGCATCAAAATAAAAAAGAAAGATACTAGAAAAAGTAGGGTGTACAATGTCTCTTTTGTATACTTCTTTTTATTAAGTTATTGGAGCGACGAATGAAAACATAATTCTACATAGAGACGAATATCTATACATTCTTTATGCCCTTTTGTGCCTTTATTTCATTACTATGATTTTATTGCTCTTGGTTATATAGAGTCAGAGTTTGTAATTCTCAATTGTTACAATAAAAAGTGTGTTATAACTTTCAAGTTGGGTTATGATCCTTAAATACCTTAATATAAATGAACTTACAATAAAGTTCATGTCCTCAAAAAAATATTATCGTTCAAAATCTTCAAATTTGGAGCAATAGATGGTAGTAAAATTTTTTGCCTGTCCTTAATAGTATAAATTGATAAGCTTTGAGGTTCTTCAAAACTATAAATAAAATTTGTAGTACATTGAAGCCTAGAGGAAAGCATATGTGCCACTCCCCAAAGTTTCATATATAAATTATAAGATATTCGCCCCCGAGGTATAGCCCAATGGTGCAAAGAATAAGAGTGAAGTTATCTCACACTTTGCTGACAGTCGCAGTGTGGAGGTTCGATTACTAAGACATAGAGTTGAACTCCTTATAAGCGTAGTGTATAGACAGCTCTTATTTCCTGACCAGTTGGGACACATCCCGCGATTTACATTCCTCACAAAGCTCTAGGGACGGGACGGTGAGAGCCCTCAAGGTTGGGATTCAACTTTTTTTTTTTTAATTATAAGATATTCATGACTTGCACAGATGTTAATAAAGTTTATTGATTGATTATTCAAATGACAAACTTTATAAGATTCTCCAAACCAAACATGTAACCACGTGTGTCTGAACTTCAGGTAAAAAGGACATGTGGGATCCATTTGGGGGACAAATTCTATTAGAAACCCGATCCAACCTAACAATTCTTTGATTCTGATTTGAAATGTGAATAAGAAAGTAAATGCGAAATATACCTATAAAGGGAAAAGCAAAGATGATGTTGAGATGATGAGTAAGAGTTGGATGTCACTAATTATGTTCTCATTCGAATCGAGGGAAATAACTACTTTAGAGTTGAGAACACGTCAAAGCTTGAGTCTGAACTAATGTTCTCGTTACACACAAATTTACGTGAAAACTCAAAGATGATGAAAACATTACAAGAGACTGATGTTTTCACTACACACGTAATTTTTTCAAGTTGGGTCAAACAAAATTCGAGTCATCATACATACTCTAAAAATTTTAAAAATATACCCAAACATCCACTGGAATAAAGTAAAACTTCAAGACTAAGGTTAAATCGAAGTCGAACCGAGATTTACCAAATGATTTTAAAGAATTAAAAAATAATTAAATAAATAAATTTCCAAAAAATAATAATAATAAAAAATGAATTTTAAAAAGGGAGTTTTTTAGACAATTTTTATAAATTTAAATCGGTGCAAACGTAACAATCAACGGTTTTCACAAAATAGGACAAATCGACCGGTATTTGGACGCTATATTAAAAGATGGGCTCTCTTCCTAACCGGTGAGGCTTTGGATCTGGTTTACATTCGTCGGAACTAAAAATTATTTATGTTCAATAAGTTTAGAGTCGAAAATAAGTTGAGCTTATAAGAATAATGNAAAACGTAAAATGCTGAGATTCAAGAATGTACGCAAGATAATTCACGCAGCTTTCCTTTGCCAGTGCACCCGCTCCTTGTTCGACAAATGATCAGCTCGTCTGCTGTGCCGAGGAGCAGTGAACTGGCCTTTATCACCATTTTCCGAACCCCTAAAATTACGTTTTTGGAATCCATCTTTTCCTGGGAAATTTTCTAGACTATTTCGACCTGCAAAAACACATTACGTCAGATTATTTGTGTAAACAAGAATACGACAGTATAAAAGATAAAGAGAATTTCTATCCTTTTTACAATAAAACACTTGTCGGCTTACCCGGATAGGATGATCTCTTGTATGCGATATATGCTTCTTTTTCACCAAAAGTAACATATCGAGCCTGAACAACCTTAAAGTCAGCACTTAACATAAAATGGACCCGTATTTGTTTGTTTATAGATGTAAATAAGATATGAACACAATCTTTAGGCCAATGCAGATGTCTAATAAACAAGAATTTGACTGGTCAGAAGCAGCTGTTGATGCATAGTTTTAATAATATGCTAACAACCAGAAAAAGAACAAAATCCTACTGCATAATAATTTCTTTACAACTGCATATGAGAAACTAGTTGTTTGCAGACATTCCAGAGGTACAAGAAGATAAAAGAACTATTAAGCTAATTGACATTGAGCCCACTGAACTCTAATTGGAACAGGTTTATATGGTGGATTATACTTCATCAATCCAAAAAAGCAAAACAAATAAAATAGAGCACCAAATTGCATAAAATGAGAATATCTAGACCTGGGCCGAGCAATGAAGTAGCCCAACTAATGCAAGTTCGCATGCCAACTGTGCAAGGATCCACATGAACAAATATCTTTAAAAACTGGTATAAAAGACCCAAGAAGAAATTCAGGAGTGGAACTATTCAAGTTGTATGAAGATTTTGCATAAATATCATGAATGAAGTCGAATTAGTACCTCTATTGCAAGACGTGCAGATTCTGAGGATTCAAATTCCACAAATCCGCAACAAAATCCATCCTGACAAATTCTGAGACGAGTCAGTAGAGACAAAGATAAAATTATAATATAACATGATTAACTCAAATCCAAAGCAAACCTTATGTTTTCTAATCTGGATGCTATCTGAACTTCGTCTAACTTGTCCAAATTGTTTTATGATATTCAAGACTTCACTTTTTGTTATACTATAAGGCAAACCACCAATGTATATGCTTCTAGCTGTGATCAAAAGATTAAATATAGTAGCCAACATGATACAGAGGGTTTTAAGATGACGATGGACTAGAGACAGAAAAATTACATTCTGTATATGTACTAATATTAGGTGAGTCATTTCTAAGTATCGAGATCTTCGGTGCAATGTTGTTAGGATGAGATGAGGTGTTAGATGCAACACTTCTATGAGATCGTATTTTGGACGCATTGTCGGCAAAAGAAGTTGAAGATTTAGGTGCTGGAGAACCAGCTGATGGTTGGTCATCATTTGGTGAAACGCTAGCAGTCACGTGACCCTCTTTTGCCACCTGGAGATGAAATCACCCAAAAAAAAAAAAAAAAAAAAAAAAAAAAAAAAATTT
>NW_019229074.1:227719-228620 GCF_002742605.1 Olea europaea var. sylvestris
AAAAAAAAAAAAAAAAAAAAAAAAAAAAAAAAAAAATTCTTCTGTAAGAACCAAGTATATAGTTTTTTCAAAATAAAGAAAATAGGAATCTTTTATGATAGATATGCGGAAAACACACCATAGAAGCATAAGAAATTTTCGGAGCATCTTCTTTAACATTTGACACCGGTTCACCCACTGCATGCACACTTTCACCTGAAGTGATGGGGGGTTTAGAAACACTTTTACATGAAGGAATTGAAGACTTTGAAACACTTTCTCGTGGATCAAGGGAAAATTTAGAAACAGAAACTTCGGCAACCATGTCTTTAATGACAGAGAGACCAGATAGTTTCTTGCCATTTGAATTCTCATCAACCGTTTCGGAATGCAAGGCTGTAAAGGATTCAGGAATACTACCAGACTCTTCAAAGTGTTTTGAGATTACCTCAAGTTACACAAAATCACCAGCAGAAACCAAATAAAACATCTAAGTGCATTTTTAATAGATTATAGAATTGGAGAGGTTAACAAGTAAAATATTAACTTATTTTTTTCTTCAATACTATCCGATGCCATTTAATCCTCCATACCATATTAACATAAGTGAAAAATCATACATCACTCTATGTAACCTGGGAGCCAGGTCCTACCTGGATCATTAGTAAAAGGAGCAACTTGATTGTTTCCATCATCATCGTGGATAGCAATGTTGGAAATTGATTCACATACTTCCAAAAACTTACAAATATCGTTCAAGACATAGTAACCTTTCTCCTGTTCAGCCAAAAAGAATGTTTGACTAAAATTCTTTCTCAAATTATCCTTCTCAATCAAACCAGTCACTACAACAATAACTCCTCCCTCAAGAGACTCTTGTGCATCAATACTTTTTATCTCCATAGGCCAATCTTTAAAATCC
>NW_019229075.1:0-3630 GCF_002742605.1 Olea europaea var. sylvestris
ATGTCGTATGGTTTTTACGGATTGAACATTGCTATTGGTACACTGATTTTTGAAAAGTTGTTTGACACTTGCGTTGTTGTCAAATGTCAATTGGATTGGAAAACTACTTGAAACATAAATTGTCCAAGAGGGTAATGTCACATGTTAAAGTGTACACCATAGAGTATATATAGCGAGGTTCTTATCGATTGAACTTTGCTATTTGTACACTGATTTTTGACAAATTATTTGACATTTGCATTGTTATCAAGTGTCAATTGGATGGAAAAACTGTTTGAAATTTAAACTGTCCAATAGAGTAATGTCACGTGACAAAGTGTAAACTAAAGTGTACACCATAGTGTACATGTCACAAGGTTCTTACCGATTGAATTTTTCTATTTGTACACTGATTTTTGACACATTGTTTGACACTTGCATTATTCTCAAATGTCAATTGGACGGCAAAGTTGTTTGAACTTTAATTTGTCCAACAGGGCAATGTTACGTGGCAAAGTCTAAACTAATGTTTGCACCATAGTGTACATGTAGCAAGTCTTACCGATTCAATTTTCCTATTTGTAAACGGGTTTTTGACACGTTGCTTTACACTCACATTGTTGCCAAGTATCAATTAGATGGGAAAACTGTTAGAAATTTAAACTGTCCAACAGGGTAATGTCACGTGGCAAAGAGTAAACTAAATTGTACACCATAGTGTACATGTAGCATGGTTCTTATCGATTAAATTTTGCTATTTGTACACTGATTTTGACACGTTGTTTAACACTTGTATTGTTGTCAAGTGTCTATTGGGTAGGAAAACTATTCGAAATTTAAACTGTCCGACGAGGTAATGTCAAGTGACAAAGTGTACACTAAAGTGTACACCATAGTATACATGTCGCTAGGTTCTTACCGATTTAACTTTACCATTTGTACACTAATTTTTGATACGTTGTTTGACACTTGCATTGTTGTCAAGTGTCAATTGGATGGGACAATTGTTTGAAATTGAAACTGTCCAACAGGGCAATGCCATGTGGGAAAGTGTAATCTAAAGTGTACACCATAGCGTACATGTGGCAAAGTTCTTAACTATTGAACTTTGCTATTTGTACACTGATTTTTGACATGTTGTTTGACACTTGTATTGTCGTCAAGCATCGATTGGAGGGGAAAAATGTTTGAAATTTAAACTGTCAAACAGGGAAATGTCACGTGGCAAGGTGTAAACTAAAGTGTACACCATAGCGAACATGTAGTAAGGTCCTTACCAATTCAAATTTTCTATTTGTAAACTGATTTTTGGCACTTTGTTTGACCCTTGCATTGTTGTCAAGTGTCAATTGGATGTGTCCAACAGGGCAATGCCATGTGGGAAAGTGTAACCTAAAGTGTATACCATAGTGTACATGTGGCAAGTTTCTTACCTATCGAACTTTGCTATTTGTATACTGATTTTTGACACGTTGTTTAACACTTGCATTGTTATCAAGTGTCAATTGCAGGGGGAAAATGTTTGAAATTTAAGCTATCGGACAGGGGAATGTCACGTGGCAAGGTGTAAACTAAAGTGTACACCATAGCGAACATGTAGTAAGGTCCTTACCGATTCAAATTTTCTAATTGTACACTTAATTTTTGGCACTTTGTTTGACACTTGCATTGTTGTCGAGTACGAGTTGGATGGGAAAACTATTTGAAAGTTAAACAGTCCAGCAATGTATTATCACGTGGCAAATTGTAAACTAAAGTGTGTACACCATAGTGTACATGTAGCAAGGTTCTTATCGATGAACTTTGCTATTTGTACAATGATTTTTGACACATTTTTTACACTTGCACTGTTGTCAAGTGTCAACTGAATGGGAAAGTTGTTCGAAATTTAAACTGTCCAATAGGGTAATGTCACATGGCAAAGTATAAACTAAAGTGTAAGGTTATTACCGATTTAACTTTGCTATTTGTGTAGTGATTTTTGACAAGTTTGTTTGACACTTGCATTGTTGTCAAGTGTGAATTGGATGAGAAAATTGTTTGAAATTTAAACTGTCCAATAGGGCAATGCCATGTGCAAAGTGCAAACTAAATTGTACACCATAGTGTACGTGAAGCAAGGTTCTTACCTATTGAACTTTGTTATTTGTACTCTAATTTTTGATACGTTGTTTGACACATGCATTATTGTAGAAATTTAAACAGTCCAGCAAGGTAAAAGCTACATGGTAAAGTATAAACTAAAGTTTACAACATCGCGTACATGTAGCAAGGCTCTTACCAATTTAACTTGTACACTTATTTTAGACATGTTGTTTGAGACTTGCATTGTCGTCAGTGTCAATTAGACGGGAAAACTATTTGAAATTTAAACCGTCCAACAGGGTAATGTCACGTGGCAAAGTATAAACTAAAGTGTACACGTAGTGCACGTGTAGCAATGTTCACACTGACTGAATTTTCTTATTTGTACTCGATTTTTTGACACGTTCTTTGAGACTTACATTGTTGTTAAGTGTCAATTGGATGGAAAAACTATTTTAAATTTAAACTGTACGGCAAGCTAATGTCACGTGGCAAAGTTGTTTGACATTTGCATTGTTATCAAGTGTTAATTGAATGGAAAAATTATTTGAATTTTAAACTGTCCAATAGAGTAATGTCCCGTGGCAAAGTGTAAACTAAAGTGTACACCACAGTGTACATGTCGCAAGGTTCTTACCGATTAAATTTTGCTATTTGTACACTAATTTTGTTGTTTAACACTTGCATTGTTATCAATTATCAATTGGATGGAAAAACTATTTGTAATTTAAACTGTCCAACAGGGTAAAGTCATGTTGCAAAGTGTGAACTAAAGTGTACACCATAGTGTAGATGTCGGAAGGTTCTTACCGATGAACATTGCTATTTGTACACTGATTTTTGACATGTTGTTTAACACTTACATTGTTGTCCAGTGTTAATTGGATAGTAAAACTGTTTGAAATTTAAACTGTCCAAAAGGGCAATGTCACATGACAAAGTGTAACTAAAGTGTAAACCATAGTGTACATGTCGTAAAGTTCTTATCGATTGAACATTGCTACTGGTACACTTATTTTTGACACGTTGTTTGACACTTGCATTGTTGTCAAGTTTCAATTGGATGGGAAAATTGTTTGAAACATAAACTCTCCAATGGTAAAGTGTACACCATAGTGTACATATAGCAAGGTTCTTACAATTGAACTTTGTTATTTGTACACTGATTTTTGACACATTGTTTGACATTTGCATTGTTATCAAGTGTTAATTGGATGTGAAAACTGTTTGAAATTTAAACTGTCCAACAGGGTAATGTCACATGGCAAAATGTAAACTAAAGTATACACCATAGTGTAAATGTAGCATGTCTAACCTATTGAACTTTGCTATTTGTACACTGATTTTTGACACGTTGTTTAACACTTGCATTGTTGTCAAGTGTCAATTGGATGGGAAAACTGTTTGAAACTTAAACTGTCCAACAGGATAATGTCACGTGTCAAAGTGTAAACTAAAGTGTACACCATAGTGTACATGTAGCTAGGTTCTTATCGATTGAAATTTCTATTTGTACACTAATTCTTGGCAAATTGTTTGACATTTACATTGTTATCAAGTGTCAAT
>NW_019229075.1:20813-23141 GCF_002742605.1 Olea europaea var. sylvestris
ACACTTGCATTGTTGTCAAGTGTCAATTGGATGGAAAAACTGTTTGAAATTTAAACTGTCCAACAGGGTAATGTCACGTGGTAGAGCGTAAACTAAACTGCACACCATAGTGTACATGTCGTGAGTTTGTTACCGATTATACTTTACTATTTGTGCATTGATTTTTAACACGTTGTTTGACACATAATTGTTGTCAAGTGCCCAATTGGATGGGAAAACTACTCGAAATTTAAAATGTCCAATAGGGTAATGTCACGTGGCAACGTGTAAACTAAAGTTACACCATAGTGTACATGTAGAAAGGTTCTCACTGATTGAACTTTGCTATTTGTACACTAATTTTTTACACGTTGTTTGACACATGCATTGTTGTCAACTGTCAATTAAATGGGAAAACTATTTGCAATTTAAATGGTCCAACAGGATAATATTAGGTGGCAAAGTGTAAACTAAAGTGCACACAATAGTGTACATGAAGCACGGTCCTTACGGATTAAACTTTTCTATTTGTACAATGATTTTTAACACATTGTTTGACACTTGCATTGTTTTCAACTGTCAATTGGATGGAAAAACTTTTTGAAATTTAAACTATCCAACAAGGTAATGTCGAGTGGCAAAGTGTAAACAAATGTTTGTACACCATAGTGTATATGTAGCCCGATCCTTAATGATTGAACATTGCTATTTGAACAATGATTTTTGACACGCTGTTTAACACTTGTACTATTGTAAGTGTCAATTGGATGGAAAAATTGTTTGAAATTTAAACTGTCCAATAGGGTAATGTCACGAGGCAATGTGTAAACTAAACTATACAGCATTCTGTATATGTAGCAAAGTCCTTACCGTTTAAACATCGCTATTTGTACACTAATTTTTGACACGGTGTTTGACACTTGCATTGTTGTCTAGTGTCAACGGAATAGGAAAACTGTTTGAAATTTAAACTGTGAAACTGGGTAATGTCACGTGGCAAAGCGTAAATTAAAGTGTACACCATAGTGTACATGTAGCATGGTCCTTACCGATTGAACTTTTCTATTTGTACACTGATTTTTGAAACGTTGTTTGACACTTTGACTATTATCCGGAGTTAATTGAATGGAAAAACTGTTTGAAATTTAAACTGTCCAACAGGATAATGTCACGTTACAACGTATAAACTAAAGTGTACACCATAGTGTACATGTAGCAAGTTTCTTACCGATTGAACTTTGCTACTTATACACTGATTTTTGACACGTTGTTTGACGCTCCCATTGTTGTCAACTGTCAATTGGATGGGACAACTTTTTGAAATTTAAACTATCCAATGGGATAATGTCATGTGAAAAAGTGTAAATTAAAGTACGTACACCAAGTAGTACGTGTAGCAAGGTTCTCATCGATTGAATTTTGCTATTTGTACATTAATTTTGGACACGTTGTTTGAGACTTGAATTGTTGTCAAGTGTCAACTTGATAGGAAAACCTTTTGAAATTTAAATTGCCCAACAGGGTAATGTCACGTGACAAAGTGTAACAGAAGTGTACACCATAGTGTACATGTAGCACGGTCCTTATTGATTAGACTTTGTTATTTGTACACTGATTTTTGATGCGTTGATTGACACATGCATTGTTGTCAAGTGTTAATTGGATGGGAAAATAATTTAAAATTTAAATGGTCCAATAGGGTAATGTCACGTGGCAAAGTGTAAACTAGAGTGTACACCTTAGTGTACATGTCACGAGGTTCTTACCGATTGCACTTTGCTATTTGTACACTAATTTTTGACACGTTGATTAACAATTGCATTGTTGTCAAGTGTCAATTGGATGGAAAAACTATTTTAAATTTAAACTGTCCAACGGGAAAAATGTCATGTGGCAAAGTGTAAACTTAAGTGTACACCATAGAGTACAAGTTGCGAGGTTCTTACCGATTGAACTTTGCTATTTGTAACTGATTTTTAACACGTTGTTTGACACTTGTGTTGTTGTCAAGTGTCAATTGGATGGGAAAACTATTTGAAATTTAAACTGTCCAACATGATAATGTCACGTGGTAATATATAAACTAAAGTGTACATGTAGCAAGGTTCTTACCGATTGAATTTTGCTATTTGTACACTGATTTTTGACTCGTTGTTTGACAATTGCATTGTTGCAAAGTGTCAATTGGATGGGAAAACTATTTGAAATTTAAACTATCGAACAGGGTAATGTCACAAACATGACTTAAACATGGATAAAATGGTTAAATTGTGGCTTAATCCTATTAAATTCATGCAATGTAGGTATTTCAATGGAAATTGTGGAATTCAGGAGAAAAGAGCCGAAAAA
>NW_019229076.1:0-3630 GCF_002742605.1 Olea europaea var. sylvestris
TTCATTTTTCGCGACGGTGTCGGAATGGGCCCAAATTTGACTGATTGATCGGAAACAAAAATCGCGCCGGGGACAATTTCGTCTTTTTTCGAGACGGTGTCGGAATGGGCCCAAATTTGACTGATTGATCGGAAACAAAAATTGCGCCGGGGGCAATTTCGTCATTTTCGCGACCGTGTTGGAATCAGCTAAAATTTGACAGATTAATCGGAAACAAAAATCGCGCAGGGTGCAATTTGGTCATTTTTCGCGACGGTCTCGGAATGGGCCCAAATTTGACTGATTGATTGGAAACAAAAATCGCGCCGGGGGCAATTTCTTCATTTTTTGCGAGGGTGTCGGAATGGGCCCAAATTTGACAAATTGATCGGAAACAAAAATCGCGCCGGGGGCAATTTCGTCATTTTTCGTGACGGTTTCGGAATCAGCTAAAATTTGACTGATCGACGGAAAAAAATCGCGCCGGGAGCGATTTCTTCATTTTTCACGACGGTGTCGGAATGGGCCCAAATTTGACTGATTGATCGGAAACAAAAATCGCGCCGGGGACAATTTCCTCATTTTTCGAGACGGTGTCGGAATGGGCCCAAATTTGTATGATTGATCGGAAACAAAAATAGCCCCGGGGACAATTTCATCATTTTTCGCGACGGTTTCGAAATGGGCCCAAATTTGACTGATTGATCGGCAATGAAAATCGCGCAGGGGACAATTCCGTCATTTTTCGCGACGGTGTCTGAATCGGCTCAAATTTTACTGATTGATCTGAAACAAAAATCGCGCCGGGGGCAATTTCATCATTTTTCGCGACAGTGTCGGAATGGGCCCAAATTTGAATGATTGATCGGAAACAAAAATCACGCGCGGGGGCAATTTCGTCATTTTTTGCGACGGTGTCGGAATCAGTTAAAATTTGACTGATCAACTGGAAAAAAACGTGTCGGGGGCAATTTCGTCATTTTTTACGACGATGTCGGAATGGGCCAAAATTTGAATGATTGATCAGAAACAAAAATTGCGCCGGGGGCAATTTCGTCATTCTTCGCGACCGTGTCGGAATCGACTAAAATTTGACAGATTAATCGGAAACAAAAATCTGGCAGGGGTAATTTCGTCATTTTTCGCGACGGTCTCGGAATGGGCCCAAATTTGACTGATTGATCGGAAACAAAAATCGTGCAGGTGGCAATTTCCTCATTTTCGGTGAGGGTGTCGGAATGGGCCCAAATTTGACAGATTGATCGGAAACAAAAATTGCGCCGAGGGCAATTTCGTCATTTTTCGTGACGGTGTCGAAATGGGCCCAAATTTGACTGATTGATCGGAAACAAAAATCGCGCCGGGGACAATTTCGTCATTTTTCGAGACGGTGTCGGAATGGGCCCAAATTTGACTGATTGATCGGAAACAAAAATCGCGCCGGGGACAATTTCGTCATTTTTCGAGACGGTGTCGGAATGGGCCCAAATTTGTATGATTGATCGGAAACAAAAATCGCACCGGGGACAATTTCGTCATTTTTCGCGACGGTTTCGAAATGGGCCCAAATTTGACTGATTGATCGGCAATGAAAATCGCGCAGGGGATAATTTCGTCATTTTTCGCGACGGTGTCTGAATCGGCCCAAATTTTACCGATTGATCGGAAACAAAAATCGCGCCGGGGGCAATTTCGTCCTTTTTTACGACGGTGTCAGAATGGGCCAAAATTTGACTGATTGTTCGGAAACAAAAATTGCGCCGGGGGCAATTTCGTCATTTTCGCGACCGTGTTGGAATCGGCTAAAATTTGACAGATTAATCGGAAACAAAAATCGCACAGGGTGCGATTTGGTCATTTTTCGCGACGATCTCGGAATGGGCCCAAATTTGACTGATTGATCGGAAACAAAAATCGCGCCGGGGGCAATTTCTTCATTTTTTGCGACGGTGTCGGAATGGGCCCAAATTTGACTGATTGATCGGAAACAAAAATCTCGCCGGGGGCAATTTCGTCATTTTTCGCGACGGTGTCAGAATCAGCTAAAATTTGACTGATCGATGGGAAAAAAAACCCCGCCGGGGGCAATTTCTTCATTTTTCGCAACGGTGTCTGAATCGGCACAAATTTTACTGATTGATCGGAAACAAAAATCGCGCCGGGGCCAATTTCGTCATTTTTCGCGACGGTGTCGGAATCAGCTAAAATTTGACTGATCGATGGGAAAAAAATCGCGCAGGGGGCAATTTCGTCATTTTTTACGACGGTGTCGGAATGGGCCCAAATTTGACTGATTGATCGGATACAAAAATAGCACCGGGGGCAATTTCGTCATTTTTCGTGACCGTGTCGGATTCGGCTAAAATTTGACTGATTAATCGGAAACAAAAATCGCGCAGGAGGCAATTTCGTCATTTTTCGCGATGGTCTTGGAATAGGCCCAAATTTGACTGATTGATTGGAAACAAAAATCGTGCAGGGGGCAATTTCTTCATTTTTCGCGACGTTCTCGGAATGGACCCAAATTTGACTGATTGATCGGAAACGAAAATCGCGCCGGGGGCAATTTCGTCATTTTTCGCAACGGTGACGGAATCTGCTAAAATTTGACTGATCGATGGGAAAAAAATCGCGCCGGGGGCAATTTCTTCATTTTTCGCGACGGTGTCGGAATGGGCCCAAATTTGACTGATTGATCGGAAACAAAAATCGCGCGTGGGGACAATTTCGTCATTTTTCGCGACGGTGGCTGAATCGGCACAAATTTTTCTGATTGATCGGAAACAAAAATCGCGCGCGGGGACAATTTCGTCATTTTTCGCGACGGTGTCTGAATCGGCACAAATTTTTCTGATTGATCGGAAACAAAAATCGCACCAAGGGCAATTTTGTCAATTTTCGCGACGGTCTCGGAATGGGCCCAAATTTGACTCATTGATCGGAAACAAAAATCGCGCCGGGGGCAATTTCTTCATTTTTCGCGACGGTGTCAGAATCCGCTAAAATTTGACTGATCGCTGAGAAAAAAAATCGCTCCGGGGGCAATTTCTTCATTTTTCGCGATGGTGTTTGAATCGGCACAAATTTTACTGATTGATCGGAAACAAAAATCGCGACGAGAGTAATTTCTTCAATTTTCGAGACGGTCTCGGAATGGGCCCAAATTTGATTGATCGATGGGAAAAAAATCGCGCAGGGGGCAATTTCGTCATTTTTTACGACGGTGTCGGAATGGGCCCAAATTTGACTGATTGATCGGAAACAAAAATAGCACCGGGGGCAATTTCGTCATTTTTCGCGACCGTGTCGGATTCGGCTAAAATTTGACAGATTAATCGGAAACAAAAATCGTGCAGGAGGCAATTTCGTCATTTTTCGCGACGGTCTCGGAATTGGACCAAATTTGACTGATTGATCGGAAACAAAAATCGCGCAGGGGGCAATTTCTTCATTTTTCGCGACGGTGTCAGAATCCGCTAAAATTTGACTGATCGCTGGGAAAAAAAATCGCTCTGCGGGCAATTTCTTCATTTTTCGCGATGGTGTTTGAATCGGCACAAATTTTACTGATTGATCGGAAACAAAAATCGCGCCGGGGCCAATTTCGTCATTTTTCGCGACGGTGTCGAAATCAGCTAAAATTTGACTGAT
>NW_019229077.1:0-3630 GCF_002742605.1 Olea europaea var. sylvestris
AATTAAACTAGCAATTCATCAAAAATGGTCAAACCCGAAGTTATCATGAAATCGAAAACCACTTTTCATTGGATCAATTCCAATCGAATTAGACTAGCAATTTTTCAAAAATGATCAAACCTGAAGTTATCATGGAATCGAAAGCCACCTCTTATTAGCTCGATTCCAATCAAATTAGACTAGCAATTCTCCAAAAATGGTCAAACCCGAAGTTATCATGAAATCAAAAACCACTACTCTTTGGCTCGATTCCAATCGAATTGGACTAGCAATTTGTCAAAAATGATCAAACCCGAAGTTATCATGAAATCGAAAATCACTTCTCATTGGCTCGATTCCAACCGAATTAGACTTGCAATTTTTCGAAAACGATCAAACCCGAAGTTATCAAGAAATCGAAAGTCACTTTTTATTGGCTCGATTCCAATCGAATTAGACTAACAATTCGTCGAAAATGATCAAACCCGAAGTTATCATGAAATCGAAAACCACTTTTCATTGGCTCGATTTCAAACAAATTGGACTAGCAATTTGCCGAAAATGATCAAACCCGGAGTTATCACGAAATCGAAATCCACTTTTCATTGGCAAAATTCCAATCGAATTAGACTAGCAATTAGCCGAAAACGAACAAACCCAAAGTTGTCATGAAATCAAAACCCACCTTTCATTGGCTCGATTCCATTTGAATGACACTGGCAATTCGCCGAAAACGATCAAACCCGAAGTTATAATTAAATCAAAAACCTCTTTTCATTGGCTCGATTCCATCGAATTAGACTAGCAATTCGCCAAAAACGAAGAAACCCGAAGTTATCATGAAATCAAAAACTACTTTTCATTGGCTCGATTCCAATCGAATTAGACTAGCAATTCATCAAAAATGATCAAAACCGAAGTTATCATGAAATCAAAAACAACTTTTCATTGGCTCGATTCCAATCGAATTAGACTAGCAATTCGCCAAAAATGAACAAACCCGATCTTATCATGAAATCAAAAACCACTTTTCATTGGCTCGATTCCAATCGAATTAGACTAGCAATTTGCCAAACACGAACAAACCCGACGTTATCATGAAATCGAAAACCACTTTTCATTGGCTCGATTCTAATCGAATAAGACTAACAATTCACCGAAAACGATCAAACCCGAAGTTTTCATGAAATCAAAAACCACTTTTCATTGGCTCGATTCCAATCGAATTAGACTAGCAATTCGCCAAATAGAATAAACCGGAAGTTATCACTAAATCAAAAACCACTTTTCATTGGCTCGATTCCAATCGAATTAGACTAGCATTTCTCCAAAAATGAACAAATCCGAAGTTATCATGCAATCAAAAACCACTACTCTTTGGCTCGATTCCAATCGAATTGGACTAGCAATTTGTCGAAAATGATCAAACACGAAGTTATCATGAAATCGAAAACCACTTTTCATTGGCTCAAATCCAACCGAATTAGACTAGAATTTTTCAAAAATGATCAAACCTGAAGTTTTCATGAAATCGAAAGCCACTTCTTATTGCCTCGATTCAAATCGAATTAGACTAGCAATTCTCCGAAAATGGTCAAACCTGAAGTTATCATGAAATCGAAAACCACTACTCTTTGGCTCGATTCCAATTGAATTGGACTAGCAATTTGTCGAAAATGATCAAACCCGAAGTTATCATGAAATCGAAAACCACTTCTCATTGGCTCGATTCCAACCGAATTAGACTAGCAATTTTTCGAAAACGATCAAACCCGAAGTTATCAAGAAATCGAAAGTCACTTTTTATTGGCTCGATTCCAATCGAATTAGACTAGCAATTCGCCGAAAATGGTCAAACCCGAAGTTATCATGAAATCGAAAACCACTTTTCATTGGTTCGATTCCAATCGAATTGGACTAGCAATTTGCCGAAAATGATCAAACCCGGAGTTATCATGAAATCGAAATCCACTTTTCACGGGCTCGATTCCAATCGAATTAGACTAGAAATTCATCAAAAACGAACAAACCCGCAGTTATCATGAGATCAAAAACAACTTTTCATCGGCTCGATTCCAATCGAATTAGACTAGCAATTCGCCAAAAATGAACAAATCCGGTGTTACCATGAAATCAAAAACCTCTTTTCATTGGTTCGATTCCAACCGAATTGGACTAGGAATTTTTTGAAAATGATCAAACCCGAAGATATCATGTAACCAAAAACCACTTTTCATTGGCTCTATTCTAATTGAATTAAACTAGTATTTCGCCGAAAGAGAACAAACCCAAAGTTATCGTGAAATCAAAAACCACTTCTTATTGCCTCGATTCCAATCGAATTGGACTAGCAATTCTCCGAAAATGGTCAAACCCGAAGTTATCCTGAAATCGAAAACCACTACTCTTTGGCTCGATTCCAATCGAATTGGACTAGCAATTTGTCGAAAATGATCAAACCCGAAGTTATCATGAAATCGAAAACCACTTCTCATTGGCTCGATTCCAACCGAATTAGACTAGCAATTTTTCGAAAACGATCAAACCCGAAGTTATCAAGAAATCGAAAGTCACTTTTTATTGGCTCGATTCCAATCGAATTAGACTAGCAATTCGCCGAAAATGGTCGAACCCGAAGTTATCATGAAATCGAAAACCACCTTTCTTTGGCTCGATTCCAATCGAATTGGACTAGCAATTTGCCGAAAATGATCAAACCCGGAGTTATCATGAAATCGAAATCCACTTTTCACGGGCTCGATTCCAATCGAATTAGACTAGAAATTCATCAAAAATGAACAAACTCGCAGTTATCATGAGATCAAAAACAACTTTTCATCGGCTCGATTCCAATCGAATTAGACTAGCAATTCGCCAAAAACGAACAAATCCGGTGTTATCATGAAATCAAAAACCGCTTTTCATTGGTTCGATTCCAATCGAATTGGACTAGCAATTTCCGAAAGAAGACTAAACGCGATGGTATCATGAAATCAAAAACTACCTTTCATTGGCTCGATTCCAATCGAATTAGACTAGCAATTCATCAAAAATGATCAAAACCGAAGTTATCATGAAATCAAAAACAACTTTTCATTGGCTCGATTCCAATCGAATTAGACTAGCAGTTCACCAAAAATGAAAAAAAACCCGATGTTATCATGAAATCAAAATCCACTTTTCATTGGCTCGATTCCAATAGAATTAGACTAGCAATTTGCCAAACACGAACAAACCCGATGTTATAATGAAATCGAAAACCACTTTTCCTTGGCTCGATTCTAATCGAATAAAAATAGCAATTCTCTAAAAATGTACAAACCCAAAGTTATCATGAAATCAAAATCACTCGATTCCAATCGAATTAGACTAGCAATTCACTGAAAATGATGAAACCCGAAGTTTTCATGAAATCAAAAACCACTTTTCATTGGCTCGATTCCAATCAAATTAAACAAGAAATTCGCCAAAAAGAACAAACCTGAAGTTATCACTAAATTAAAAACCACTTTTCATTGGCTCGATTCCAATCAAATTACACTACCATTTCTCCAAAAATGAACAAACTCGAAGTTATCATGAAATCAAAAACCACTTTTCATTGGCTTGATTCCAATCGAATTGGACTAGCAATTTGCTGAAAATGATCAA
>NW_019229078.1:0-3628 GCF_002742605.1 Olea europaea var. sylvestris
AAAAATGAACAAACCCGAAGTTAGCATGAAATCAGAAACCACATTTCATTGGCTCGATTCCAATCGAATCGGACTAGCAATTTACCAAAGACGAACGAGCCCGAAGTTATCATGTAATCAAAACCACTTTTCATTGGTTCGATTCCAATCGAATTGGACTAGCAATTCATCAGAAATGATCAAACCCGAAGTTATCATGAAATCAAAAATCACTTTTCTTTGCCTCGATCCCAATCGAATTAGACTAGCAGTTCGCCAAAAACAAACAGACCCGAAGTTATCATGAAATCAAAAACCAGTTTTCATTGGCTCGATTCCAATCGAATTAGATTAGCAATTCGCCAAAGACGAACAAACCCGAAGTTATCATGAAATCAAAAACCACTTTTCATTGGCTCCATTCCAATCGAATTAGTCAAGCAATTCGCCAAAAATAAACAGACTCGGAGATATCATGAAATCAAAAACCACTTTTTTATTGGCTCGATTCCAATTGAATTAGACTCGCAATTGGCCGAAAACGATCCAACCCAAGGTTATCATGAAATCAAAAACCACTTTTCATTGGCCCAATTCCAATCGAATTAGACTAGCAATTCGCCAAAAATGAAAAAACCCGAAGTTATCATGAAATCAAAACCCACTTTTCATTCTCTCGATTCCAATCGAATGAGGCTAGAAGTTTGCCGAAAACAAAGAAACCCGAAGTTATCATGAAATCGAAAACCACTTTTCATAGGCTAGATTCCAATCGAATTAGACTAGCAATTTGCCGAAAATGATCGAACCCCAAGGTATCATGAAATCGAAAAATACTTTTCATTGGCTCGATTCCAATCGAATTAGACAACCATTTCCCAAAAATGAACAAACCCGAAGTTATCATGAAATCAAAAACAAATTTTTATTGGCTCGATTCCAATCGAATTAGACGAGCAAATCGGTAAAAATGCACAAACCCGAAGTTATCATGAAATCAAAAACAACTTTCCATTGGCTCAATTACAATCGAATTAGACTAGCATTTCGTAAAAAAATGAACGAACCCGAAGTTAGCATGAAATCAAAATTCACTTTTCATTGGCTCGATTCTAATCGAATCAGACTAGCAATTTGCCGAAGACGAACGAGCCCGAAGTTATCATGTAATCAAAACCAATTTTCATTGGCTGATTCCAATCGAATTAGACTAGCAATTCATCGAAAATAATCAAACCCGAAGTTATCATGAAATCAAAAATCACTTTTCATTGGCTCGATTCCAATTGAACTAGACTAGCAATTCGCCAAAAACGAACAAACCCGAAGTTATCAGGAAATCAAAAACCAGTTTTCATTGGCTCGATTCCAATCGAATTAGATTAGCAATTCGCCAAAAATGAACAAACCCGAAGTTATCATGAAATCAAAAAACACTTTTCATTGGCTCCATTCCAATCGAATTAGACAAGCAATTCGCCAAAAAGAACAAACCCAGAGTTATCATGAAATCAAAAACCACTTTTCATTGGCTCCATTCCAATCGAATTAGACTAGCAATTGGTCGAAAATGATCAAACCCGAGGTTATCGTGAAATCGAAAGCCTCTTTTCATTTGCTCAATTCCAATCGAATTAGACTAGCATTTCGCTAAAAATGAACAAACCCGCATTTATCATGAAATCAAAAACAACTCTTCATTGGCTCGGTTCGAATCGAATTAGACAAGCAATTCGCCAAAAATGAACAAATTCGAAGTTATCATGAAATCAAAAACAACTTTCCATTGGCTCGATTACAATCGAATTGGACAAGTATTTCGCAAAAAATGAACAAACCCGAAGTTATCATGACATCAAAAACCACTTTGCATTGGCTCGATTCCAATCGAATAAGACTAGCAATTTGCTAAAGACGAACAAACCCGAAGTTATCATGTAATCAAAACCACTTTTCATTGGCTCCATTTCAATCGAATTAGACTAGCAATTGGTCGAAAATGATCAAATCTGAGGTTATCGTGAAATCAAAAACCACTTTTCATTAGCTCAATTCCAATCGTATTAGACTAGCAATTCGCCAAAAATGAACAAACTCGAAGTTATCATGAAATCAAAAGCCACCTTTCATTGGCTCCATTCCAATCGAATTAGACTAGCGTTTCGCCAAAATCGAACAAACACGAAGTTGACATGGAATCAAAAACCACTTTTCATTGGCTCCATTCTAATCGAATTAGACTAGCAATTGGCCGAAAACGATCAAACCCGATGTTATCATGAAATAAAAAACCACTTTTCATTGGCTCAATTCCAATCAAATTAGAACAGCAACTCGCCAAAAATGAACAAATCCGAAGTTATCATGAAATCGAAAGCCACATTTCATTGGCTCAATTCCAATCACATTAGACAAGCAATTCGCCAAAAAATGAACAAACCCGAAGTCATCATGAAATCGAAACCCACTTTTCATTGGCTCGATTCCAATCGAAATAGACTAGCTGCTCGCCGAAAAGGAACAAACCCGAAATTATCATGAAATCGAAAACCCCTTTTCATTGGCTCGATTCCAATCAAATTAGACTAGCTATCCTTCAAAAATGATCAAACCCGAAGCTATCATGAAATCAAAAACCACGTTTCATTGGCTCGATTCCAATCGAATTAGACTTGCAATTCGCCAAAAATGAACAAGCCCGAAGTTATCATCAAATCAAAAACCACTTTTCAGTGGCTCGATTCCAAACGAATTAGACTAGTAATTGGCCGAAAATGATCAAAGCCGAGGTTATCATGAAATCAAAAACCACCTTTCATTGGCTCAATTCCAATCGAATTAGACTAGCAATTCGCCAAAAATGAACAAACCCGAAGTTATCATGAAATCAAAAACCACCTTTCATTGGCTCCATTCCAATCAAATTGGACTAGCTTTTCGCTAAAAGTGAACAAACCCAAAGCTATCATGAAATCGAAAGTCACTTTTCATTGGCTCAATTCCAATCGAATTAGACTAGCAATTCGCCAAAAATGAACAAACCTTAAGTTATCATGAAATCAAGACCCACTTTTCATTGGCTCGATTCCTATCGAATTAGACTAGCAGTTCGCCAAAAACGATGAAACCGAAGTTATCATGAAATCGAAAACCACTTTTCATTGGCTCGAGTCCAATCGAATTGGACTAGCAATTTGCCGAAAACGATGAAACCCCAAGGTATCATGAAATTAAAAAACACTTTTCATCGGCTCGATTCCAATCGAATTAAACTACCATTTCGTGAAAAACGAACAAACCCGAATTTATTATGAAATCAAAAACAACTTTTCATTGGCTCGATTCCAATCGAATTAGACTTGCAATCTGCCAAAAATGAACAAACTTGAAGTTATCTTGAAATCAAAAATTACTTTCCATTGGCTCGATTACAATCAAATTAGACTAGCATTTCGTAAAAAATGAACAAACCCGAACTTATCATGAAATCAAAAACCACTTTTCATTGGCTCGATTCCAATCGAATCAAACTAGCAATTTGCCAAGGATGAACAAGCCCGAAGTTATCATGTAATCAAATCCACTTTTCATTTGCTCGATTCCAGTTGAATTAGACTAGCAATTCAGCGAAAATGATCAAACCCGAAGT
>NW_019229079.1:0-3628 GCF_002742605.1 Olea europaea var. sylvestris
ACCGATTCCGACACCGTCGCGAAAAATGACGAAACTGCCCCCGGCGCGATTTTTGTTTCCCATCAATGAGTCAAATTTTAACCTATTCCGAGACCATCGCGAAAAATGACGAAATTGCCCCCGGCGCGATTTTTGTTTCCCATCAATCAGTCAAATTTTTGCCGATTCCGACACCGTCACGAAAAATGACGAAATTGCCCCAGGGCGATTTTTGTTTCCCATCAATCAATCAAATTTTAGCCGATTTCGACACTGTCGTGAAAAATGACGTAATTGCACCTGGCGCGATTTTTGTTTCCGATCAATCTGTCAAATTTTTGCTCATTCCAACACCGTCGCGAAAAATGAAGAAATCGCCCCGTGCGCGATTTTTGTTTCCCATCAATCAGTCAAATTTTAGCCGATTCCGACACCGTCGCGAAATATGACGAATTTGCCCCCGGCGCGATTTTTGTTTTCGATCAATCTGTCAAATTTTTGCTCATTCCAAAACCGTTGCGAAAAATGACGAAATTGCCCACGGCGCGATTTTTGTTTCTGATCAATCAGTCAAATTTGAGCCGATTCCGACACCGTCGCGAAAAATGACGAAATTGCTCCTGCGCGATTTTTGTTTCCCATCAATCAGTCAAATTTTAGCCGATTTCGACACTTTCGTGAAAAATGACGTAATTGCACCCGGCGCGATTTTTGTTTCCGATCAATCTGTCAAATTTTTGCTCATTCCAACACCGTCGCGAAAAATGAAGAAATCGCCCCCTGCGCGATTTTTGTTTCCCATCAATCAGTCAAATTTTAGCCGATTCCGACACCGTCGCGAAATATGACGAATTTGCCCCTGGCGCGATTTTTGTTTTCGATCAATCTGTCAAATTTTTGCTCATTCCAACACCGTTGCGAAAAATGACGAAATTTCCCACGGCGCGATTTTTGTTTCTGATCAATCAGTCAAATTTGAGCCGATTCCGACACCGTCGCGAAAAATGACGAAATTGCTCCTGCGCGATTTTTGTTTCCCATCAATCAGTCAAATTTTAGCCGATTCCGACACCGTCGCGAAATATGACGAATTTGCCCCTGGCGCGATTTTTGTTTTCGATCAATCAGTCCAATTTTAGCCGATTCCGACACCGTCGCGAAAAATGACGAAATTGCCCCCTGCGCGATTTTTGTTTCCGATCAATCTGTTAAATTTGAGCCAATTCCGACACTGTCACAGAAAATGACGAAATTACCCCCGGCACGATTTTTGTTTCCCATCAAGTAGTCAAATTTTAGACGATTCCGACTCCGTCGCGAAAAATGAGGAAATTGCCCCCGGCGCGATTTGTGTTGCCCATCAATCACTCAAATTTTAGCCGATTTCGACACCGTCGCGAAAAATGACGAAATTGCCCACGGCGCAATTTTTGTTTCCCATCAATCAGTCAAATTTTGGCCGATTCCGACATCGTCGCGAAAAACGACGAAATTTCCCACGGTGCGATTTTTGTTTCCCATCAATCAACCAAATTTTAGCCGATTCCGACACCGTCGCGAAAAACGACGAAATTGCCCCTGGCGCGATTTTTGTTTCCGATCAATCAGTCAA
This sequence comes from Olea europaea var. sylvestris, assembly GCF_002742605.1. Taxonomy (NCBI): domain Eukaryota; kingdom Viridiplantae; phylum Streptophyta; class Magnoliopsida; order Lamiales; family Oleaceae; genus Olea; species Olea europaea. Next base: position 1,592 of record NW_019229079.1, read on the forward strand.
ATTTTAGCCCATTCCGACACCGTCGCGAAAAACGACGAAATCGCCGTCGGCGCGATTTTTGTTTCCGATCAATCTGTCAAATTTGAGCCGATTCCGACACCGTCGCGAAAAATGACGAAATTGCCCCCGGCGCGATTTTTGTTTCCGATCAATCTGTCAAATTTGAGCCAATTTCTACACCGTCGCGAAAAATTACGAAATCGCCCCCGGCATGATTTTTGTTTCCCATGAATCATTTAAAGTTTAGCCGATTCCGACACTGTACCGAAAAATGATGAAATTGCCCACGGCGCGATTTTTGTTTCCCATCAATCAGTCAAATTTTAGCCGATTCCGACACCGTCGCGAAAAATGACGAAATAACCCCGGCACGATTTTTGTTTCCCATCAATCAGTCAAATTTTGGCCGATTTCGACACCGTCGCGAAAAATGACGAAATTGCCCCCAGCGTGATTTTTGTTTCCTATCAATCAGTCAAAATTTAGACGATTCCGACACCGTCGCGAAAAATGACGAAATTGCCCCCGGCGCGATTTTTGTTTCCCATCAATCAGTCAAATTTTAGACGATTCCGACATTGTCGCGAAAAATCACGAAATTGCCCCCGGCGTGATTTTTGTTTCCCATCAATCAGTCAATTTTTTGCCGATTCCAACACCGTCGCGAAAAATGACGAAATAACCACCGGCGCGATTTTTGTTTCTGATCAATCAGTCAAATTTGAGCCGATTCCGACACCGTCGCGAAAAATGACGAAATGGCCCCCGGCGCGATTTTTGTTTCCGATCAATCGGTCAAATTTTAGCCGATTCCGACATCGTCGCGAAAAACGACGAAATTTCCCCTGGCGCGATTTTTGTTTCCGATCAATCAGTCAAATTTGAGCCCAATCCGACACCGTCGCGAAAAATGACGAAATGGCCCCCGGCGCGATTTTTGTTTCCGATCAATCGGTCAAATTTTAGCCGATTCCGACATCGTCGCGAAAAACGACGAAATTTCCCCTGGCGCGATTTTTGTTTCCGATCAATCAGTCAAATTTGAGCCCAATCCGACACCGTCGCGAAAAATGACGAAATGGCCCCCGGCGCGATTTTTGTTTCCGATCAATCGGTCAAATTTTAGCCGATTCCGACATCGTCGCGAAAAACGACGAAATTTCCCCTGGCGCGATTTTTGTTTCCGATCAATCAGTCAAATTTGAGCCCAATCCGACACCGTCGCGAAAAATGACGAAATGGCCCCCGGCGCGATTTTTGTTTCCGATCAATCAGTCAAATTTTAGCCCATTCCGACACCGTCGCGAAAAACGACGAAATCGTCGTCGGCGCGATTTTTGTTTCCGATCAATCTGTCAAATTTGAGCCGATTCCGATACCGTCGCGAAAAATGACGAAATTGCCCCCGGCGCGATTTTTGTCTCCGATCAATCTGTCAAATTTGAGCCAATTTCTACACCGTCGCGAAACATTACGAAATCGCCCCCGGCACGATTTTTGTTTCCCATGAATCATTTAAATTTTAGCCGATTCCGACACTGTAGCGAAAAATGACGAAATTTCCCACGGCGCGATTTTTGTTTCTGATCAATCTGTCAAATTTGAGCCGATTCCGACACCGTCGCGAAAAATGACGAAATTGCTCCTGCGCGATTTTTGTTTCCCATCAATCAGTCAAATTTTAGCCGATTTCGACACCGTCGCGAAAAATGACGAAACTGCCCCTGGCGCGATTTTTGTTTCCGATTAATCTGTCAAATTATAGCCGATTCCGACACCGTCTCGAAAAATGACGAAATTACCCCCTGCGCGATTTTTGTTTCCGATCAATCTGTTAAATTTGAGCCAATTCCGACACTGTCACAGAAAATGACGAAATTACCCCCGGCACGATTTTTGTTTCCCATCAATTAGTCAAATTTTAGACGATTCCGACTCCGTCGCGAAAAATGAGGAAATTGCCCCCGGCGCGATTTGTGTTTCCCATCAATCACTCAAATTTTAGCCGATTTCGACACCGTCGCGAAAAATGACGAA
>NW_019229080.1:0-3628 GCF_002742605.1 Olea europaea var. sylvestris
TCGCCTTTTTCAATTCACTCCCTTTTGTAAAGAAATCCACTTTCGACTTTTCTTTCCTCTCGGAAGACTCTCTTTCTTTTCTCTCATGTGGCTCCACTCTTTTTTCTTCCTCACCGGCCACCTCACTATTTTCTTTCTTTTTCTCTAACTCTCTCACTCTCTTTTCTTCCTCATTTTTCAATTTGATTTGGTCCTCATACACTTGTGCCTGTGTTAATGGCGTAAGAGTGATAGACATTCCCTCTTTCACAAAACTATATTTATTTTTATACCCATCATGTATTGTTTTCCTATCATAATGTCAAGGTCGCCCCAACAAAATATACCCCGCATGCATAGGTACAACATCACATAACACCTCATCATGATACTTCCCAATGGAAAAATTAATCAACACCCTTTTTGTCACCTTAACTTCACCACATTCATTTACCCATTGCAACCTATAGGGTCTAAGATGTTTTAATAGTGTTAATCCCAATTTTTTCACTACATTAATGCTAGCTACGTTTGTACAACTTCCACCATCAATTATTACACTGTATACCTTCCCGTTGACGTGACACCGTGTGTGGAATATATTTTCCCGCTGCTGCTCCAAGTCATCTGCCTTGATTTAAGCACTAAGTGCTCTCCTCGTGACCAACAACTCCCTAACTACATACTCCGTGGTGTTTTCCTCGTCAATGTCCTCCAACTCTGGCATGTCTTCATAATCACCTTCACTCTCGGTCTCCACTTCCCCGCTGTCTCGTGGTTCTTTTATTTGGACATTGTGAAGCAATGTGTCCAACTCCCAAGCAACGAAAACACTTGATGTCCCGATTCCTTAATGGTTGGGATTCTACCTTTGGTGTAGTCTTGCTAGCTCCTTCCTCCTTTCCTCTTGGTACCTCCGGTCTTGCTCTTGCATTAGCTCCATATCCTTCATTATTTTCCCACCTCGGCTTCCAAGGAGGATTAGAAACCGAAGATCCACCTTGATACCTTGATGTCCCCTTTCGCTTCAATTGTTTTTCCACCTTCATGGCCACATGTAGCATGTCTTCAATCTCCACATAATGTTGCAATTCCACTACATTGGCAATGTCCCTATTCAACCCCCTCAAAAATCGAGCCATAGTGGCTTTCCTATCCTCTTCCACGTTCGTCCTAATCATAAGCATCTCCATCTCCTTATGATAATCATCTACGCTCCTAGTGCCTTGATATAGATTTTGTAACCGTTGATGAAGCTCCCGGTAATAGTGATTAGGTACAAACCATTTCCGCATTAACATCTTCAACTCCTCCCAAGTATTTATAGGTTGTGCCCCAATCCTTCGCCTCGTCGTCACCACTTGATCCCACCAAGTTATTGCATAGTCGGAGAACTCAAGAACAGCAATTTTCACCTTTTTCTCCCTCAAGTAATTGTGGCAATCGAATATCAACTTGATCTTCTTCTCCCACTCTAAGCACGCCTCCGGATCACTCCTCCCTTTGAAAGAAGGAATGGTCATTTTAATATTTCTCAAATTACCATCCAACTCGTCTCCACCAAGATTCCTACCTCTCACACCTTGCCTAACGCCTCTATTCCTAACCCTTCCAACCTCCGCATCCACAAGTGCATCCTTATCGAATCCACTATCAGCCTCAAAGTCATCCTGTTCATCTATCCTAACTTCCCGTCTTCCATTCTGCCATCATCCTTTCCATCCTATCGATCCAACCGATCCCTCACGTCCCCCATCATCCTTTCCATCCGCAGTATCAATTCCGCCATCATGTTAAGTTGATCATTGTCTCTGCCAGAATGTGTTCCTTTCATGTCAGACATCCTATAATCTATCTTTTTCCTGCCTCACCAAGTTCACTCGAAATTCACTCAATTTGGCTTTTACCCTCAATTGATCTTACCACTCTGCCTTTTACCGCTCGTTGCTTTCACTACGTGCTTCAAAAAATAAATTGGAACTCAACCAAGGAATTAGTCTCGTAAAACCCAAACCGGAAATGAGTGAGATTACAAAACAAAGAAGGACTCGAATTTGGAAGTTTTGAAATTCAAGAAAGTTGTTCTTGAATTGATTTGGACTAAGAACGACAATTTAAGAAAACAAGGGACTAATTTCCAAACAAATACAAAAAAATTTGAACAGTAGACGTGAACAGTACTTTTTTTTTACTTTTTTCTGCTGTCGTACGATGAACTGCACGATTTTTTTTTTTATTTTTGGATCCGGACTTTAACCACCAACGAAAGAAACAGAAGTTGTTTTGGATTCTAAATGAGCCCAAAAACAACTTCTTGAAGTTTTAGACGAAAAGAATTCGGATCAAAGACTCAAGAATTTTACTGGACAGAAGAATGCGAAGAACGAAGAAAAACTAGAAACAAAGACCCAACAAGAATTTAAAAGGGATATAACCTTGAATTGGAGCCTAAGCTCTGATACCAACTAATGCGAACTCGCGTAAGCGCGATCACTACCAAACCCACAACAAATTGAGAACCAAACCCAAGAAAGCCAAAAACAAGATTTTGGATTAAACCCAAAAAACTGGAACCAAGCAACCTGAATCGTCGACAATATGCGGACCTCTTGATTGCGCAATTTAAATGAATCTCACCCGGTTGATTTAAACGCCACAAGATTATTATTGATAAGTTCACAAGTTGTTCAATGAAAAATGAGAGAAAGCAATTAATGCCTCACGAATAATATTCAATAATATGAGAGTTGTAATGTTTTACAATAAGGAATAAAGTATTTATACTATTCTAGAGAATCCTAAGTAAACTAGGAAAAATATCTAAGAATAATGCAAAATTTATCCACAATAGCCTAATTATGGTAAAAATTACTAATAATGAAATTATATTAAAATAAGGAAAAAAACGTGAAATTAGGAAAAATTCGCCTCGAATTTGGCCTATGCGGTCGCATAGCTTTAGAGCATGCGGTCACATAGTGTAATTGGTCTGCGACTTTGGGACTTCTGTTGGGTGTATGCGACCACAAGACTTTAGACCTGTGCAACCGCATGATTTAATGCTCCAACTCCGTTTTCTTCAGCTTTAAACACGTTGATTCAATACTTTTCGACTTTCGTCCCCAACACGAAACTTGCTCCATTTTGCATCCCTAATATTGTTTCATCAACCGTTGCTTTGACGAACAATCCCATCACCTCTTTCACGCACTTGGCCCTCGATCGTGTCATCGGCCTATTGACTATCAACGGATCTTTCCTCGGGCTCAACTCTGGACTTGACTTTGGTACTTGTGCTTTCTAGATCACATCACCATGCTAATCAGGTTAAAAACTTATGAAATGAAGTAGTTAAATTCAACAACAAAAAAATGATTATAAAGATCATGAAGAGCATTTTATAGAGTTAATTGTTCCAGTGGTTAATGAACTTACGTCCATGTCTTTGATTTGTCACTGAAATTTAAAATGTTGAGTTTTGATTACTAAACTTAGTTTTATGTCTTCGATTGCTCACTGAAACTTAAAATGTCGAGTTTTAGTTACTAAACTTTAAAAAATGTCATACATTACTTACTGTAAACTCGATATTTTCAAAGTTTAACATGTATGCTAGTAAGTAACGTACGGCATTTTTCAAAGTTCAGTG
>NW_019229081.1:0-3628 GCF_002742605.1 Olea europaea var. sylvestris
TCAATTCTTCGTACGTCGACAATCCAAGCGTTCCAAATGTGCAAGTGCTCATTCTTTCGAAAAATGGCCGAAATCCCTCATACGTCAAAGACGAAGTTGTGAGTTCAACGGTCGCTACATTTCCGAAAAGTACTTATGGTCCTAAAAGGGCACCGTGTGCAAAAGTTACGCTCAATTCTTCATACGCCGGCAATCCAAGCGTTCCAAATATGCAAGTGCTCACTCTTTCGAAAAATGGCCAAAATCCCTCATACGTCACGAGGAAGTTGTGAGTTCACCGGTCGCTACATTTCCAAAAAGTACTTATGGTCCCAAAATAGACACCGTGTGCAAAAGTTACGCTCAATTCTTCGTACGTCGGCAATCCAAGCGTTCCAAATATGCAAGTGCTCAGTCTTTCGAGAAATGGCCGAAATCCCTCATACGTCACAACGAAGTTGGGAGTTCAACCCAAAACTGTCGCTACTTTTCCAAAAAGTACTTATGGTCACAAAATGGACACTGGGTGCAAAAGTTGCGCTCAATTCTTCGTACGTCGACAATCGAAGCGTTCCAAATATGCAAGTGCTCATTCTTTCGAAAAATGGCCGAAATCCCTCGTACGTCACGAAGAAGTTGTGAGTTCAATCCAAAACGGTCGCTACATTTCCAAAAAGTACTTATGGTCCTTAATGGACACCGTGTGCAAAAGTAACGCTCAATTGTTCGTACGCCGGCAATCCAAGCGTTCCAAATATGCAAGTGCTCACTCTTTCGAAAAATGGCCGAAATCCCTCATACGTTAGGACGAAGTTGTGAGTTCAATCCAAAACGGTCGCTACATTTCCAAAAAGTACTTATGGTCCTTAATGGACACCGTGTGCAAAAGTAACGCTCAATTGTTCGTACGCCGGCAATCCAAGCGTTCCAAATATGCAAGTTCTCACTCTTTCGAAAAATGGCCAAAATCCCTCATACGTCACGACGAAGTTGTGAGTTCAACGGTCGCTACATTTCCAAAAAGTACTTATGGTCCTAAAAGGACACCGTGTGCAAAAGTTACGCTCAATTCTTCATACGCCGGCAATCCAACCGTTCCAAATATGCAAGTGCTCAGTCTTTCGAAAAATGGCCAAAATCCCTCATACGTCACGACGAAGTTGTGAGTTCAACGGGCGCTACATTTCCAAAAAGTACTTATGGTCCCAAAACGGACACCGTGTGCGAAAATTACGCTCAATTCTTTGTACGCCGGTAATCCAAGCGTTCCAAATATGCAAGTGCTCACTCTTTCGAAAAGTGGCTGAAATCCCTCATACGTCACGACGAAGTTGGGAGTTCAATCCAAAACGGTCGCTACATTTCCAAAAAGTACTTATGGTCCCAAAACGGACACCGTGTGCAAAAGTTATGCTCAATTCTTCGTACGCCGGCAATCCAAGCGTTTCAAACATGCAAGTGCTCACTCTTTAGAAAAATGGCCGAAATCCCCCATACGTCACGACGAAGTTGTGAGTTCAATCCAAATCGGTCGCTACATTTCCAAAAAGTACTTATGGTCCCAAAACGGACATCGGGTGCAAAAGTTGCGCTCAATTCTTCGAACGTCGACAATCCGATATAAAAGTTTCGCTCAATTGTTCGTACGCCGGCAATCCAAGCGTTCCAAATATACAAGTGCACATTCTTTCGAAAAATGGCCGAAATCCCTCGTACGTCACGACGAAGTTGTGAGTTCAATCCAAATCGGCCGCTACATTTCCAAAAAGTACTTATGGTCCCAAAACGGACATCGGGTGCAAAAGTTGCGCTCAATTCTTCGAACGTCGACAATCCGAGGATTCCAAATATGCAGGTGCACATTCTTTCGAAAAATGGCCGAAATCCCTCGTACGTCACGACGAAGTGGTGAGTTCAATCCAAATCGGTCGCTACATTTCCAAAAAGTACTTATGGTCCCAAAACGGACACCGTGTGCAAAAGTTACGCTCAATTCTTCGTACGCCGGCAATCCAAGCGTTCCAAATATGCAAGTGCTCAGTCTTTCGAAAAATGGCCGAAATCCCTCATACGTCACGACGAAGTTGGGAGTTCAACCCAAAACTGTCGCTACATTTCCGAAAAGTACATATGGTCACAAAACGGACACCGGGTGCAAAAGTTGCGCTCAATTCTTCGTACGTCGACAATCCAAGCGTTCCAAATATGCAAGTGCTCATTCTTTCGAAAAATGGCCGAAATCCCACATACGTCACGACGAAGTTGGGAGTTCAACCCAAAACTGTCGCTACATTTCCAAAAAGTACTTATGGTCACAAAATGAACACCGGGTGCAAAAGTTGCGCTCAATTCTTCGTACGTCGACAATCCAAGCGTTCCAAATATGCAAGTGCTCATTCTTTCGAAAAATGGCCGAAATCCCTCATACGTCACGACGAAGTTGGGAGTTCAACCCAAAACTGTCGCTACATTTCCAAAAAGTACTTATGGTCCTAAAAGGACACCGTGTGCAAAAGTTACGCTCAATTGTTCGTACGCCGGCAATCCAAGCGTTCCAAATATGCAAGTGCTCGCTCTTTCGAAAAATGTCCAAAATCCCTCATACGTCACGACGAAGTTGTGAGTTCAACGGTCGCTACATTTCCAAAAAGTACTTATGGTCCTAAAAGGACACCGTGTGCAAAAGTTACGCTCAATTCTTCATACGCCGGCAATCCAAGCGTTCCAAATATGCAAGTGCTCACTCTTTCGAAAAATGGCCAAAATCCCTCATACGTCACGACGAAGTTGTGAGTTCAACGGGCGCTACATTTCCAAAAAGTACTTATGGTCCCAAAACAGGCACCGTGATCAAAAGTTACGCTCAATTCTTCGTACGCCGGCAATCCAAGCGTTCCAAATATGCAAGTGCTCAGTCTTCCGAGAAATGGCCGAAATCCCTCATACGTCACGACGAAGTTGGGAGTTCAACCCAAAACTGTCGCTACATTTCCAAAAAGTACTTATGGTCCCAAAACGGACACCGGGTGCAAAAGTTGATCTCAATTCTTCGTACGTCGACAATCCAAGCGTTCCAAATATGTAAGTGCTCATTCTTTCGAAAAATGGCCGAAATCCCTCATACGTCACGACGAAGTTGTGTGTTCAATCCAAAACAGTCGCTACATTTCCAAAAAGTACTTATGGTCCTTAAAGGATACCGTGTGCAAAAGTTACGCTCAATTGTTCGTACGCCGACAATCCAAGCGTTCCAAATATGCAAGTGCTCACTCTTTCGAAAAATGGCCAAAATTCCTCATACGTCACGACGAAGTTGTGAGTTCAACGGTCGCTACATTTCCAAAAAGTACTTATGGTCCTAAAAGGACACCGTCTGAAAAAGTTACGCTCAATTCTTCATACGCCGGCAATCCAAGCGTTCCAAATATGCAAGTGCTCACTCTTTCGAAAAATGGCCAAAATCCCTCATACGTCACGACGAAGTTGTGAGTTCAACGGTCGCTACATTTCCAAAAAGTACTCATGGTCCCAAAATAGACACCGTGTGCAAAAGTTACGCTCACTTCTTCGTACGCCGACAATCCAAGCGTTCCAAATATGCAAGTGCTCAGTCTTTCGAGAAATGGCCGAAATCCCTCATACGTCACGA
>NW_019229082.1:0-3627 GCF_002742605.1 Olea europaea var. sylvestris
AAACGGTCGCTTCATTTCCAAAAAGTACTTATGGGCCCAAAATGGACACCTGTGCAAAAGTTACGCTCAATTCTTAGTGCGCCAACTCTCCAAGCGTTCCAAATATGCAAGGGCTCATTCTTTCAAAATATGGCCAAAATCCCTTTTACGTCACGATGAAGTGGTGAGTTCAATCCAAAACGGTTGCTACATTTCCCAAAAGTACTTAAGGGCCCGAAATGGACACCGTGTGCAAAAGTTACGCTCAATTCTTCGTCCGCCGACTCTCCAAGCGTTCCAAATATACAAGTGCTCACTCTTTCGAAAAATTACCAAAATCCCCCGTACGTAACGACGAAGTGGTGAGTTCAATCCAAAACATTCGCTTCATATCCAAAAAGTACTTATAGGACCAAAACGGACACCGTGTACAAAAGTTACGCTCAATTCTTCGTCCACCGACTCTCCATGCGTTCTAAATATGCAAGTGCTCATTCTTTTGAAAAATGGCCAAAATCCCTCGTACGTCTCGATGAAGTAGTGAGTTCAATCCAAAATGATCGCTAACTTTTCCAAAAAGTACTTATGGGCCAAAAATGGACACCGTGTGCAAAAGTTACGCTCAATTCTTAGTACGCCGACTCTCCAAGCGTTCCAAATATTCAAGTGCTCATTCTTTCGAAATATGGCCAAAATCCCTCGTACGTTACGACGAAGTGGTGAGTTCAATCCAAAACGGTCGCCACATTTCAAAAAAGTACTTGTGGGCCCAAAATGGACACCGTGTTCAAAAGTTAAGCTCAATTCTTCGTACGCCGAGTCTCCAAGTGTTCCAACTATGCAAGTGCCCATTCTTTCGAAAAATGGCCAAAATCCCACGTACGTCACGACGAAGTGGTGAGTTGAATCCAAAATGGTCGCTTCATTTCCAAAAAGTACTTATGGGCCGAAACGGAGACCGTGTTCAAAACTTAAGCTCAATTCTTCGTACGCCAAAGCGTTCCATATATGCAAGTGCTCATTCTTTCGAAAAATGCTAAAATCCCTCGTACGTCACGACGAAGTGGTGAGTTCAATCGAAAACGGTCGCTTCATTTCCGAAAAGTACTTATGGGCCCAAAACGGACACCGTGCGTAAAAGTTATGCTCAATTCTTAGTACGTCGACTCTCCAAGCGTTCCAAATATGCAAGTGCTCATTCTTTTGAAATATGGCCAAAATCCCTCGTATGTCACGACGAAGTGGTGAGTTCAATCCAAAACGGTCGCTACATTTCCAAAAAGTACAAATGGGCCCGAAACGGACACCGTGTACAAAAGTTACGTTCAATTCTTCGTCCGTCGACTCTCCAGGCATTCCAAATATGCAAGTGCTCATTCTTTCAAAAAATGGCCAAAATCCCTCGTACGTCACGATGAAGTGATGAGTTCAGTCCAAAACGGTCGCTACATTTTCAAAAAGTACTTATGGGCCCAAAACTGACACCGTGTGCAAAAGTTACGCTCAATTCTTAGTACGCCGACACTCCAAGCGTTCCAAATATGCAAGTGCTCATTCTTTCGAAATATGGCCAAAATCCCTCGTACGTCACGACGAAGTGGTGAGTTTTATCCAAAACGGTCGCCATCAAAACGGACAACGTGTGCAAAAGTTACGCTCAATTCTTAGTACGCCGACTCTCCAAGCGTTCCAAATATGCAAGTGCTCATTCTTTTGAAATATGGACAAAATCCCTCGTACGTCACGACGAAGTGGTGAGTTCAATCCAAAACGGTCGCTACATTTCCAAAAAGTACATATGGGCCCGAAATGGACACCGTGTGCAAAAGTTACGCTCAATTCTAAGTACGCCGACTCTCCAAGCGTTCCAAATATGCAAGTGCTCATTCTTTCGAAATATGGCCAAAATCCCTCATACGTCATGATGATGTGGTGAGTTCAATCCAAAACGGTCGCTATATTTCCAAAAAGTACCTATGGGCCTAGAACGGACACCGTGTGCAAAAGTTATGCTCAATTCTTAGTACGCCGACTCTCCAAGCGTTCCAAATATGCAAGTGCTAATTCTTTTGAAAAATGGCCAAAATTCCTTGTACGTCATGATGAAGTGGTGAGTTCAATCCAAAACGGTCGCTACATTACCAAAAAGTACTTATGGGCCCAAAACGGACACCGTGTACAAAAGTTAAGCTCAATTCTTCGTACGCCGACTCTCCAAGCGTTCCAAATATGCAAGTGCTCATTCTTTCGAAAAATGGCTAAAATCCCTCATACGTCATGATGATGTGGTGAGTTCAATCCAAAACGGTTGCTATATTTCCAAAAAGTACCTATTGGCCCAGAACGGACACCGTGCGCAAAAGTTATGCTCAATTCTTAGTACGTCGACTCTCCAAGCATTCCAAATATGCAAGTGCTCATTCCTTCAAAAAATGGCCAAAATCCCTTGTACGTCATGATGAAGTGGTGAGTTCAATCCAAAACGGTCGCTACATTTCCAAAAAGTACTTATGGGCCCAAAATGGACACCGTGTGCAAAAGTTACGCTCAATTCTTTGTACGCTAACTCTACAAGCGTTCCAAATATTCAAGTGCTAATTCTTTCAAAAAATGGTCAAAATCCCTCGTACGTCATGAAGAAGAGGTTAGTTCAATCCAAACGGTCGCTACATATCGAAAAAGTACTTATGGGCCCAAAACGGACACCGTGTGCAAAAGTTACGCTCAATTCTTTGTACGCCGACTCTCCAAGCGTTCCCAATATACAAGTTGTCACTCTTTCAAAAAATCGCCAAAATCCCTCATACGTCACGACGAAGTGGTGAGTTCAATCAGAAACGGTCGCTACATTTTCAAAAAGTACTTATGGGCCCAAAACGGACACCGTGTGAAAATGTTACGCTCAATTCTTTGTCCGTCGACTCTCCAAGCGTTCTAAATATGCAAGTGCTCATTCTTTCGACAAATGGCCAAAATCCCTCGTACAGCACGATGAAGTGGTGAGTTCAATCTAAAACGGTCGCGTCATTTCCAAAAAGTACTTAGGGGCCCAAAACGGACACCGTGTGCAAAAGTTACGCTTAATTCTTAGTACGCCGACTCTCCAAGCATTCCAAATATGGAAGTGCTCATTCTTTCAAAATATGGCCAAAATCCCTCATATGTCACGACAAAGAGGTGAGTTCAATCCAAAACGGTCGCTATATTTCCAAAAAGTACTTATGGGCCAAAAACGGACACCTTGTGCAAAAGTTACGCTCAATTCTTTGTATGCCAACTCTCCAAGCGTTCCAAATATGCAAGTGCTCATTCTTTCGAAAAATGGCCAAAATCCCTCGTACGTCACGACCAAGTGTTGAGTTCAATCCAAATCGGTAGCTTCATTTCCAAAAAGTGCTTATGGGCCCAAAATGGACACCATGTACAAAAGTTAAGCTCAATTGTTCGTACACCGACTCTCCAAGCGTTCCAAATATACAAGTGCTAATTCTTTCGAAAAATGGCCAAAATCCCTCGTACGTCTCGACGAAGTGGTGAGTTCAATTCAAAACGGTCGCTACATTTTCAAAAAGTACTTATGGGTCCAAAACTGACACCGTGTACAAAAGTTAAGCTCAATTCTTCGTACGCCGACTCTCCAAGCGTTCC
>NW_019229083.1:0-3627 GCF_002742605.1 Olea europaea var. sylvestris
TGTTCACGTTGGAATGTTTGGTTTAGCTTAAAAGTTACTCTTTTGGAATATAAGTAGAAAAGTGATTTTAAGGTTTTGTTAAATATAATTCCTGAGGAAGTAAAAAAATGTTGTAAGAGTTAAAGAACTAGAAGGGAAGAGTTGTTTTGTTCTTTCCCTGTGGATGCATAGAATGAGAGGTGAAAAGTTTCTTTTTTGAATGGAAAAGATGGTGAGATTGGTTAAGAAAAATTTCCGGTAGGCATGGCGGATAGTTGTATTTGAGGTTTCTAGCATAACGTACTGTCAAAATATTCAATTTCAATCAATAAAAAAGTACTAATCTAAGCTCAATCTTTACTTGTAAGTGAACTTTTTGAGCTTAGACAAACGTGATCTTGCTGGTGGTTTGTTCAGATTGGGATATCTAGAACTTCTGTGCCAGTGGAAGAAGAAAAAGGGAGAGGGAAGTTTGGAGGTCATTTTTTGTGTTTTTATGGAGTGGAACATAGGATACTAAAAATCAGAAAGAAACTAAAATCAACATCGAAATACATCTAAAAATGTAGTTATTTTTGTAAAACTTGAAGGGGACCGATTTTATTTTTGTGCTTATTTCCCTTCTGCTCTTTCTCTTTCCTCCATCTTTATTTGTATTCTTTATATGTTAATTTTGCTGACAATAATCGAATATATGCAATTATTTCAGGTGGTATTGATTGCATATTCTGATTGATAAGAAAAAGTTTGAACAAACTATTCTTTGTCTAGGTGTTGTGGTACGAACACTAACCCCCTTAAGTATATTTCATCTTCTTGGAAAACGTGAAATGTCTACCGGAGAACTTCGAAAAGTCTCAGTTCAAGATATACAGCAGGTAAGTTGTGGCTTCAGGTGTACAATTTATTAAAAAATGTGGTCTGATTTTGATTTTAGTAAACATGACTGTTATTCGGGAAGATATACAATGCATTTTGCAGATTTTTTTTGAACATAAACATAAATAGTAAATCTGGAGTTCGATATTACATTTAGCAAAAGATAAGAAAGACTAGAACTCTTCAAATAAATGGTGCTAAAGGTTTTTGTGGGTCCATATAGGGAGAATTCCTTCCTAAGGTTTACAATGGTTGTCTTTCTTGATATTTTTACAGACAACCTTAACACCATTGCTCTGATCACTCAAAAGACTCGAGTAAATGATCCTACTTCAAGACAGTGTAGAAATCATGAAAATTCTTGGTAATACTTGAGATAGAAACTGTCCTATGACAAATCACATGAATTAACACTGAAGTTCAATCCATAATCTCTTTTAATCTGTATGAAGTATCTAACTTGGATCATGTTACCATAAGGACTTTGTTCTGATAATTATTCATAAAGCATAAATAATAAATTGCTGTGCTACGAAATCTGTTATTATTTCTTATCCAAACTTGGGGTTCCAGTAAAAATAATGTAAGATGACCTATTTTTTAATTACTTGTTTCCTGCGTACATTTGTAATAATTTGAATGAGCGATTTATTAGGAAAACTAAAATGATTGGTAAAGCGATTATGTTAGTCCTTTTGAGAATGTCAAAGTCATCGTCCATTAAGTAACACATCGTCTCTTTAAGCAGTTTATTTTTGTGCGTGGATGGTTTAAAATTAAGGCAGTAGATGGATGAATAGTTTTATTTTTTTATTTTGTTTACCGAAAAGTTGATTATATAGTTGATGGGTAATTAAAATAATGGTTACTAAGTAATAGCTTGCATCGAATATGGTCACATTTTGATTCAAATAGAGTATCTTAATTATTTATTTATTTATTATTTTTTTTGAAACCTTAAATTTTACTTAATTGATGGTGCTGCTATTTAGAAGAAATGCCTAATGATTTGTGAATTTAACCCTCAACACTGATGTTGCAGCCAAGGATGGTTTCTCAATAGGTCTTGGCATTTTCTAGTGACATTATTGAAAAGCTGTCCCGTGAAATAAGCAGCTATAACTATGTTTTATATCGTCCATGTTTGTAAATATTTGCTGTCAGGATTGCCAACCTTACATCTTCTCTAATATCAGGTTCAAGATCTTATAGAAAGGTGTCTTCAGCTTTACATGAGCCAGAAGGAAGTTGTGAGTACTCTCTTAGATCATGCAAAAATTGAGCCCGGTTTCACTGAACTAGGTAATGTCAATTTCTTGATTAGGCTTTCTTGTATTCTTTGGAGGTTGTGATTTTCACCATTAGCCGCTCGTATTATATAAGTCCTTTTCCGTCTTATTTCAAGTTAAACTGAAACCCTAGTGGCATGTTTGGTACGTTGAAATAAATAGCACTAAACTTTTATCCGGTATATCATTCAAACACATTCAATACCCAATATTGCGTACCAAACACAGAGATTTCGAAGTGCTTCTCCAACGTTATCCAATAAATATTAAAAATGGAACAAACAATTGTTAAAAAGGAAAATTCCATCACATATACTATATCGAACATATGACCCTATGGAAATCAACCTTATTTGTTGTTCCTTCCCCTTTTAATTATGTTATGTTTTGAAACTGATGAATAGAATATCTGGACGTTTTTCCAGTGTGGCAAAAACTCAAAGCAGAAAATCAGGAATTTTTCCAGGCATATAATCTGAGGTTGTTGTTGAAGGACCATATTTTGCGATTCAATGACTTGCTTGAGAGACATGTTGAGCTAATCCACCAAATATGTCCGACTGAAGTTTCTCCCGTTCCTTTTTCCAACGAATCTCAGATTCATCCAAGTAAGCTTTTTGACACATCTAAAGCTTTCCCTACATAAAGGGGAACTATGGTTTTTCATGTATGCGTATATATGTGAAAAGACACATATATAATAAACATATTTGGTGGATAGACTGCTGCTTGACTGCAATGTTATGACATTCCTTTTTACTTAATGAGAGTGGAAAAAACATAAATAGTTTTAACATTCCATTTCATATGAACCTAGAATGTTGCCCAAAAAATATTATACATGCTCAAATTCTTGACCAGGGGAGAATGAAAATATGTTTTATTGCTGATAAATCGGATAGTGATAATTTATTTGTTATGATTTTATCAGCAATTATATAACTAGTTTGACTTGAAAGAAAATTGTCGATATTACATTTTGGCAGTGCACAATAACTCAGAATATCATGCCCCGGAACTTGGGCCTTCTCTGAGGCAAGATAACATGTACCAAGCTATTTTTACAGTACCTGATGCTTACACTAATGTTGCAAGTGGAACAACCCTACAACCACAGGTACAAGTTGTGGCCAATAGAGCAGCTTATACTGGAAAGATTGATATATCAGAAAACATGCTATTGGCTCAGAGCTCAGATGCAGAGTGGACACAAGCAATGAATGGTGAGATTATTAAATCAGAAGGTGAGCATGCAGGTGATTCCTTGTTCATGTTTGGTGCTGAAAGAAATATTCAAGAAACTCGTAAAAATATAGTGGATGCATCTGTATCTCCTTTCAGTAGTGTAGATTCGGTTTCACAGCCGATGAATGAGACTATCTTGGACCCCGAGGTGAGTTCATTTGGATTCTTGGGACAGATTCCCAGAAACTTAAGTTTATCTGACTTGACAGCTGATTTCTCTAATAGTACTGGTTAG
>NW_019229084.1:0-1631 GCF_002742605.1 Olea europaea var. sylvestris
AAGCTCGCTACAGGAGTCATTTAGAAAGCAATCAAAGATGAAGTTGCCCTTGAAAGAAAAAAATAATAATTGTTCTCTTCGAAACCTTTATGACTCGGGTTATTAAACTTGTAAGGGTGTTTAAAAATTTGGAGCCTTAAAGTCATCTGATTTGAGAATCATTGGCTTAAAGTCTGCTACATGAGTCATCTAAAAATTTTAAGGGGGAGTGCAACAGAAAAAAATAAAAAAATAAAAACGAACAAAAAATTAAAAAAAAATGCACTAAATGCCTTATTAAGTCCTAACACTTGTTCAATGGAATTTGACTTTCGATGAAGGATAATTAGCCTAGTTGAGTCTTGATGGTCAAAACAAATCAAATAATTGGAGAATCCTTATTCATTGATGTGTTGACTAGCTACTAGTAACGTCCACCTGAATTGGAGAGAGTGAGGATAGTAATGAAAAATTCAACCCTAGATTACACGCTGAAAAAAGAGTGAAAAAGAATAAGTTTGGGGTGTGTGATAGATGAAAATGATATATTTGACCACAGAGTGTCGGGAATTGAAACAACTTGTGTATTTATGACCGATTACTTAATTCTTCACACATATGTAGTATTGCAACCTAGAAGCTGTTTGTAGATTTAATAATATAATTTCATATTCCAAGGTAAAAAGCTAGATTATCCAACCAAAATATTTTGCATGTTTGTGTGTTTGTTAAGTTAGGTTATGGTTTTGTTTGAGAACAAACAAATGTTTAAGTTTGAGAGTATTTGAGAAATGTATTTATACACTTATGTAGACCTAAAAATATAGACATTTAATAGTTCTTTAAAACAATTATAGCCTAATTTATTGTATATTTTATTTATTAGGTAAAACTCGATGGTTGGAAGTTAAATCAAAAGAATAAAGCGAAAACGGCGAAAAATGACGAAGTACAAAGCTGAGGACCAAATTGCAAATATCCAATGGTTGAATTGGACATAAGAGATTTTTTAAAGATTGATGGGAGTCAATTGGATGCAATTAGAAGTCAAAGA
This sequence comes from Olea europaea var. sylvestris, assembly GCF_002742605.1. NCBI lineage: Eukaryota > Viridiplantae > Streptophyta > Magnoliopsida > Lamiales > Oleaceae > Olea > Olea europaea. The sequence continues at coordinate 1,034 of NW_019229084.1, forward strand.
TTAAACGATCTTGTACGTAGTGTTGACAACTGTCCCATGTTCTTTCTACTCAGTGCATTAGCAACTACATTAGCCTTACCCGGATGGTACAAAATGGTGCAGTCGTACTACTTCAATAATTCTAACCACTATCGTTGTCTCATATTCAACTCCTTCTGGGTGAAGAAGTATTTGAGACTCTTGTGATTGGTGTAAATCTCACATTTGCTTCCATATAGAGAGTGGCACCAAACCTTCAATGCGTGTACTGCCGCTGCTAGTTCGAGATCATGTATTGCTTAAATTGCCTTGAAGCATAAGTTATCACTTTCCCATGTTGCATCAAAACACATCCTAGGCCAAGTTTGGATGCATCATTGTAAATCACAAAACCTTCCGAACCATCAAGATTAGTTAAAATCGGCGCAGATACGAGCCTGCCCCTTAACTCTTGAAAACTCCGTTTACATTTCTCCTACTATACGAATTTAGAACCCTTCCTAGTTAACTATGTCATAGGGCCTGCAATCTTGGAAAATGCTTTTATAAATCGTCAATAATAGCCGGCTAAACCTAGAAAACTCCGTACTTCTCCAACATTTGTAGGTTTTGGCCAATT
>NW_019229084.1:2567-3627 GCF_002742605.1 Olea europaea var. sylvestris
CATTTGCTATCCTATCTGTATCAATAGTTCACCCTGATGGCATACCAACCTCCAGTACACTATCATTCTTCTGACATGTAGCATTAACCTTAGCTAGACATGCATTAGATATGAACCAATGTGTCACACCAGAATCAATAAGGACATAAACAAGGATGCTAAAGACGGATAAAATACCTGCGATTACATTCGAATTTTGGGCAGCCTCATTGTGAGTCAAGCAAACACCCTAGCTTTTCCTTTCTCCTCTTGCTCGGGTTTCTTAATCAATGGGCACAAAGAAAGCCACGTGGCCAGGTTGGTTACATTTGAAGCAAACATACTTTCCATACAAACATTCTCCTTTGTGGAACTTGTTACACTTAGGACATTGGGATAAATGATTGCTTGATTGACCCACATGAGAGCTTCTTAAACAGTCCAGTGTTCTTGTTCTTATCTTGCCACTTCCTTTTTCTAAAGTCATTACATTTTCCCTGATTTACCAACTTCACCCTGAGTAGGTCACTATTTGAGCTTTCTTTACCACTGCCTGAAAAGTGGTAAGATCGTGTGAACCCACAATTTGCCTAATCTCTGGGCGCAGGCCCCTCTCATAACATTTTTGCCTTCATGAGCTTAGTACTTACAAGATGTGGGGCATATCAGGACAATTCCTCAAATTTGCTCTCATACTCAAAAGGTTCCATATCTCCCTGTACCAATCTTACAAATTCTGTCTCTTTAAAGTCTCGTAGAGCTTGTGGGAAAAACTTTTTTGTTAGCTCCATCTCGAACTGATCCCAAGTTAAATTACGTTGTTCCTCCTTGGTGCGAGTGCATGACGAGGATTTCCACCAATGGCTTACTCTTTAGATTAGCATGAACTTAGCACATAATACTTTTTGATTTTCTGGAAAAGAGATATACTGAAAGATCTTCTCAATCGCAGGCAACCACTCCTCAGCTGTCGAGGGTCTTTCCCGCCATCAAAGGTAGGGGTCGATATTTGCGAACTGTTCTACTATCGGAATAGACGATATATGTGGGTATGCTGGTGGAGCTTGAGGTGTAACCTGAG
>NW_019229085.1:0-2324 GCF_002742605.1 Olea europaea var. sylvestris
CATATCTATTTCATCACTGGGATTTTCTTAATCATTGTAGATACAATGTGGTAATGGATACAAAAGTAACTCATGAATGACTCATTCTCCTAAGTCATTGGAGTAGATAAAATGGTAATCACAACAAAAGGAAATCATAATTCCAATACATATCGTAGACAACTATTATACAAAATGGTGATCACCCCAAAAAATATCCATCGCCTATATGGATTTTATAGTACTACTATATGTACGTAAACATTTCACTTACGATGACTGCATCTTCTACATATCCTCCACGACGGACAAAGAGGACATATCACTGTCATACTCCTCGTCGGAGTTTATGATGATCACATCTTCATTTTCGACGGGAACTGCGCCAATATTTTCATCCAACAACACATAATGTGCTTCCGGTTGGACCGGTACTGGGACGATCTCACAATGAACTTGAATTGGTTCAATTTCGTCGATTAGATTCGGAAAAGGGATTGGTTGAAGGCAAACCCTACGATGGCGGTTCGAAGGTTGACGAACATATGAAACAAAAATATTGCTTTCATCATCCGAGTCCGAGCCTATGATGATCGGGTGATAGTAACATCAAGAACAGAAGTATGTTGAGTTGATGAAGACATAATCAATGGAAAAACTAACTACTTCTATGAATTTGTTAAATTCTCATATGTACATATTTAAATAAAGTCCAATATTTTATAGTGGAGGAACACTTGTCCGTTGAATGTACGATAAGATATCTTACCAACCAATATGGTTGAGGTCATTCATGGTGATTATTTTACAACTTTTTTCACATCAATATGGTTGAGAACGTACTTGTGCTTGGCATACCAACTTTAACTGCTATAGTAATTATAAACATGTTTGTTACAGTTTTTGCAGTTAATACACCATTTGGTTGCCTTCACTCTTAGTTAAATTTGGTTTGATCATATTTATGTTGACATTTGATGTCGTTCTCGACATTTGTAACGTCGTTATCGACATTAAATAGCTGTTAATCTCGACACTTGACATTACGAATGTCTAAAACGACACTTGGACCAAAATACAATATTTCTCTACATTTCTTCGATTTTCGAACGTTTGATATGTCGTTCTCGACACTACATAGTTGTGAATCTCGACGCTTGATATTTCATTTGTCTAGAATGACAGTTCGAGAACATATTACATACCTCCATATAAATCGAAATATGCAAACCACTGTGTAAACCAAAATACATTTTACGTACCACCACATAAAATCAAAATTCATGTTATGTACCACCACATAAAGCAAAATACATATTGCAAACGAAGGTATCATGAACTGGCTGATCATTAACAGTCACACAAGCAAAGTACAGCTAAGTCACGACAACTGTTTTACTATCGGGGATAAAGAAAGTATTCATTATTCAAAAAATCGACCGCAATCTTTCTTCTGTATATTGACATCCTCTCTGCTGAAACTGATTCTATTGGATGCTCGAGAGCGAAACATTCTATATATTTGAGTACAAACATTATACAATTTGGCCTGTACAATAAATGATTTTTCGTTAGTCGAAATTAGTATATACAATAGATTAACTACGGTAGTAAATGACAAGAGCTGAAATGTTCACCCATTGTTCGCACACGGTAGATAATGTACTTCATTGGATCATTTATATGTTTCTTTATATCTCGTCTGGCGGACAGGGGTAAACACTGCAATAATGTTTGAACGACTGTACATGTTGCTTCTGCGTGAGCCTTGATTGCATCAGGTGTGTGAACATTATTGCTGCAGTCGTATATGTAGAATTTCCATTCAGGAATATTGACTAGAAACAGATAACATTCATTGCCTGGATATGAACTTGAAATTAATAAATACTTGCATTCCATCCACGAACGACCAGCTACAGGCAATGTACCGTTGACGTAGCATTGTAAGCGAGTTCCTTCCGATTCACCTCTCTGGTTATATTCCATGTGCCACCTCATTTGCTGACAACACTCCTCTTCAAATTGAAAATCCAAAATTGCATATTTTTTATTGACGAGAGTACAATCTTCATTCATACGATGCCTCAATAACTTCAGCTCCAGCTCAATATGCTAATGCAATAAATATATGTGACATATATTAGACATATTAACTACGAAGTCAAATTTATTGTGATTGCAAACTTTCACTCACCGCAATATTCAGATCCTTCGTCGGATCCATAAAAATTTTTAGCATGTCTCTTCCATAAACATTGTCACGGCCATCGTCCAAATATGCACTGTATAACATAATTTAAATTACTGTCAAATAATTCAACAAATAATTTTTGACATAGATA